>NW_027207568.1:0-228548 GCF_963455315.2 Globicephala melas | reverse complement strand
TTCCATTTGCATGGAATATCTTTCTCCAACCTCTCGCTTTCAGTATGTATGTGTCTTTAGGTCTGAAGTGGGTCTCTTGTAGACAGCATATATATGAGTCTTGTTTTTGTATCCATTCAACCAGTCTGTGTCTTTTGGTTGGAGCACATAATCCATTTACATGTAAGGTAATTATCGATATGTTTATTCCTATTACCATTTTCTTAAATGTTTGGGTTTCTTATTGTAGGTCTTTTCCTTCTTTTGTGTTTCCTCCCCAGAGAAGTTCCTTTAGCATTTGTTGTAAAGCTTTTTTGGTGGTGCTGAATTCTGTTAGCTTTTGCTTGTCTGTAAAGGTTTTAAGTTCTCCATCAAATCTGAATGAGATCCATGCAGAGTAGAGTAATCTTGGTTGTAAGTTTTTCCCTTTCATCACTTTAAATATGTCCTGCCACTCCCTTCTGGCTTGCAGAGCTTATGCTGAAAGATCAGCTGTTAAACTTATGGGAACTCCTTGTATGTTATTTGTTGCTTTTCCCTTACTGCTTTTAATATTTTTCTTTGTATTTAACTTTTGATAGTTTGATCAATATGTGTCTTGGTGTGTTTCTCCTCAGATTTATCCTGTATGGGACTCACTGCACTTTCTGGACTTGATTGACCATTTCCTTTCCCATATTAAGGATGTTTTCAATGTTAATCTCTTTAAATATTTTCTCAGACCCTTTCTTCTTCTCTTCCTCTGGGACCACTATAATTCTAATGTTGGTGCATTTAATATTGTCACAGTGGTCACTGAGACTGTCCTCAATTCTTTTCATTCTTTCTTCTTTATTCTGCTCTGTGGCAAATATTTCCACTCTTTTATCTTACAGGGCACTTATCTGTTCTTCTGCCTCAGTTATTAGGCTATTGATTCATTCAAGAGTATTTTTAATTTCATTTATTGTGTTGTTCATCATTGTTTGCTTGGTCTTTAGTTCTTCTATGTCCTTGTTAAATATTTCTTGTATTTTCACCATTCCATTTCCAAGATTTTGGATCATCTTTAGTATCATTACTCTGAATTCTTTTTCAGACTGTCTGCCTATTTCCTCTACATTTGTTTTGTCTGGTCGGTTTTTACCTTACTCCTTCATCTGCTGCATATTTCTCTGTCTTCTCATTTTGTTTAACTTACTGTGTTTGTGGTCTCTTTTTCACAGGCTGCAGGTTCGTAGTTCCCATTAATTTTGGTGTCTGCCCCCAGTGGCTGAGATTGGTTCAGTGGCTTGTGTAGGCTTCCTGGTGGAGGGGACTGGTGCCTGTGTTCTGGTGGGTGGGTGTGGATCTTGTCCTTCTAGTGGGCTGGGCCGTGTCCAGTGGTGTGTTTTGGAGTGTCTGTCAACTTTGTATGACCTTAGGCGACCTCCTGCTAATGGGTGGGATTCTGTTCATATCTTGCTGTTTGTTTGGCATGCGGTGGCCAGCACTGGAGTTTGCTGGCTGTTGGGTGGAGCTGGGTCTTCGTGTTGAGACGTAGATATCTGAGAGAGCTCTTGCTGATTGATATTTCATGGGGCCGGGAGGTGTCTCGTGGTCCAATGTCCTGTACTCAGCCCTCCCACCTTGGAGACTGAGGCCCCTCACCTGGCCGGATCACCGAGACACTGCAGCCACTTGGCTTGAAAAAAAAGGAAGAAAAAAATAAAATAGAACAATGAATCGATAGAACCCCAGACCCAAATGGTAAAAGCAAAACTAAACATAAAAAATGACACAAAGAAACATACACACACACACTCATAAAAAGAGAACAAACAAACAACAACACATACAACAGACCGAACCATAGGACAAATGGTAAAAGCAAACTTAAACTGACAAAATCACAAAAGAAACATACACATACACACTCACAAAAAGAGAAAAAAAGGAAAAAAATTAGAAATAATAATAAAGTTTTAAAAATAAAAGTACATAAAAAGGAAGAAAGAGAACATCCAAAGCAATAAACAAATCCACCAATGATAACAAGCACTGAAAATTAAACTAAGATAAACATAAAACCAAAACCAAATCAGAGCCAGAAAGCAAACCCCAATTCTACAGTTGACCCTAATGTCCACCGCCTCGATTTTGGGACATTTGTTTTCTATTCTATTACACAGATGCTCTGTTTATTAAGTTGATTGTGGGGATTTTATCTGCTGCTCTTGAGGCTGCACGGAGAAATTTCCTTTTCTCTTCTTTGTTCACATAGCTCCTGGGGTTCAGCTTTCATTTTGGCCCTGCCTCTGCATGTAGGCCACCCTCAGGTCTCTGTTCCCCACCCAGACAGGAGGGGGTTAAAGCAACAGCTGATTAGGTCTCTCTTTCTCACTCAGGCCGGGGAGAGGGAGGGGTATGGTAATCATAATTGGCATGTAGGGCAAGCCTGTTGTGGTAGAGGCCAGCATGACATTACAACAGCCTGATGCATGCAGTGTGTCCTCCCTGGGAAGTTGTCCCTGGATCATGGGACCCTGGCAGTGGCATGCTGCACGGGATGGGTGGGTGGGTGTTGGTAGTGACCTGTGCTTGCACACAGGATTCTTGGTGTCAGCAGCGGCAGCATTAGCAGTTCATGCCCGTCTCTGGGCTGTCAGCTGATATCCTTGGCTCGTGCCCATCTCTGGAGCTCACTTAGTTGGTGCTCTGCTTTCTGTGGGCACATGGAGTGGGAATCACCTCTTCTTACACATCTCAAAACAATAGTCTCTTGCCACTCCGGCAGTTCCATACTTTTTTCCCAACTCCCTCCTGGCTAGCTGTGATGCACTAGCCCCCTTCAGGCTGTCTTCACATAGCCAACCCCAGTCCTCTCCCTGCGGTCTCACCTCTGAAGCCCAAGCCTCAGATCCCATCCTCCATTTGCCCCAGTGAGTGAGCAGACAAGCCTCTCAGGTTGCTGAGTGCTGGTCAGCACCTATCCTTTGTACGGAAATCTCCCCTCTTTGTCCTCTGCTACTTTTACCCCTGTTGCTGTGCTCTCCTCCATGGCTCCAAAGCTTCCCCCCACCACCCCCCATCCCCACCAGTGAAGGGACTCCCTAGTGTGTGAAAACTTTTCGTCCTTCATAGCTCCCTCCCAGAGGTGCAGGCCCCATCCCTATTCCTTTGTCTCTTTTTTCTTTTGCCCTACCCAGGTACATGGTGGGTTTCCTGCCTTTTAGGAAGTCTGAGGTCTTCTGTCAGCATTCAGTAAGTGTTCTGTAGGAATTGTTCCACATGTAGATGTATTTTTGATGTATATATGGGGAGGACGGTGATCTCCACATCTTACTCCTTCGCTATCTTGAAGGTCTCTATGCCTCCATTCTTTTCCCAAGATCCTCGATCATCTTCACTATCATTATTCTGAATTCTTTTTCTGGAAGATTGCCGATCTCCACTTCATTTAGTTGTTTTTCTGGGGTTTTATGTTGTTCCTTCATCTGGGACATAGTCCTCTGCCTTTTCGTTTTGTCTCTCTTTCTGTGACTGTGGTTTTCATTCTGCACGCTGCAGGATTGTAGTTCTTCTTGCTTTCTGCCATCTTCCCTCTGGCCGTTGTTGTTGTTTTTAATTACAGATTTTATTTCACTTCTAGTGACAAGACTGTTCAAATTATCTGTTTTCTCTTGACTCAACTGTTGCAGGCTGTAAGTTTTTAGAAACTTGTCCGTTTCTTCTAAGTTGCCCAATTTGTTGGCATATAACTCTTCTTAGTATTCTCTTACAATTTTTTGCATTTCTGTGGTATCAGTTGTTACTTCTCCTCTTTCTTTCTTATTTTCTTTATTTGGGTCCTCTCTCTTTTCTTCTTGGTGAGCCTGGCTAGAGGTCTGTCAATTTTGTTTATCTTTTGAAAAAACCAGCTCTTGGTTTCATTGATCTTTTCTATTGTTTTTTAAATCTCTATTTATTTCCTCTGTGATCTTTATTAGTTCCTTCTGCTGACTTTGGATTTTATTTGTCCTTTTTCTAATTCTTTAAGATAGTAGTTTAGGTTATTTATTTGAGATTTTTCTTGTTTCTTGAGGAGGGCCTGTATCACAATGAACTTCCCTCTTAGAACTACATCACATAGATTTTGCAAGGTTGTGTTTTCATTGTCATTTGTCTCGAGGTATTTTCCAATTTCCCCTTTGATTTCATAATTGATCCACTTATTTTTAGTAGCATGTTTAGGTTTAGTATTTCTATACTCTTTGTTTGTGCTTGTCTGAGAAATTCTTTATCTGTTTTTCTATTTTAAATGACAATCTTGCTGGGTAGAGTATCCTAGGTTGCAGGGTTTTCCTTTTCAGGACTTTGAATATATCATGCCACCTCTTTCTGTTCTGCAAAATACCTGAAGAGAAATCAGCTTTATGGGGGTCCCCTTGTAACTGACTCTTTGTTTTTCTCTTGCCTCCTTTAGAATCCTCTCTTTATCTTTAACTTTTGCCATTTTAATTATGATGTCTTGGTATGGGTCTGTTTGGGTTCATCTAGTTTGGGACCCTCTGTGCTTCCTATACCCGAATATCTGTTTTTTTCTTTAGATTTAGGAAATTTTTCAGCCATAATTTCTTTTTTTTTTTGGTAATACATTTATTTATTTATTTTTGGCTGTGTTGGGTCTTCATTGCTCTGAACAGGCTTTCTCTCTAGTTGTAGTGAATGGGGGCTACTCTTCATTGTGGTGCACAGTCTTCTCATTGTGGTGGTTTCTCTTGTTGTGGAGCTCGGGCTCTAGGTGCACGGGCTTCAGTAGTTGTGGTATGCAGGCTTAGTAGTTGTGGCTCGTGGGCTCTAGAGCACAGGCTCAGTAGTTGTGACGCATGGTCTTAGTTGCTCCGTGGCATGTGGGATCTTCCTGGACCAGGGCTTGAACCCATGTCCCCTGCACTGGCAGGCAGATTCTTAACTACTGCACCACCAGGGAAGTCCCACATAATTTCTTTAAATACATTTTTATCTCCTTCTCTCTCTCTTCTTCTGGAACCCCTATTGTATGTCGGTTGGCATGCTTTATATTATCCCATAGATCTCTTATGCAGCTTTCATTTTTAAAAAAAATTTTTCTTTCTGTCTGCTGTTCTGATAGAGTGATTTCCATTATTCTCTCTTCCAGACCACTTATTCATTCTTTTGCATTCTTCGGTCTGCTATTCATTGCTTCTAGGTTGGTTTTGTATCTTGGCAATTAAGTTGTCTAATTTTGATTGGTTCCGTTTTATAGTTTCTAGTTCCTTGTTACAAGGATCTGTATTTCTGTTGATAATCTTTTTTCATTCCTTTAGCATTTTTATTACTTCCTTTTTCAACTTAGTGTCTAGTAGACTGGTGAGGTCTATTTCATTATTTGTTCTTTCAGGGGATTTCTCTTGCTCTTTCAATTGGGAGCCCTTCCTTTGCTTTCTCATTTTACTTAAGTTTTTCTGTCTCTATGAATTTAGGAGGAACAGTTATCTACTGTGGTCTTGAAGAGGTGCTTTTATGTGGGAGCATCCCTGTGCAGACTGTGTGCATCCAGTATTTTTGGTGTGAGAGCTTTTTTGGTATGGATGCCAGCCACATCTTTTCTCAGTGTTCTGTCCATTATCCCCTTGATAGGGGGTTAGTGTTGTGCTTCCCAGAGCCTGCACTGGTTATTGAGCAGGGCCTCCTATTTGCTCCATGGCTGTCACAGCCCTGTTGGGGGGAGGTTCTGTTCCCCAGTTGTTAGAGTAGATGCCCTGAGGGTCAGGTTTCATAAGGCTCCATTGCCCTTAAGTGTGTGCTCTGTCCCCAAGGAGGTGATTGCTGAAGCAAGTGAGGACCAAGTGGTCAAAAGGACCTAAGTGCCACCTGTGCAGGCATCCATGGTTCTGCCTAGAAAAAGGCCAAGATCATGTCCCTTTCTCTGTTGTGTTTGTCCCAGACCTGGTGCTAGGCTGGTGCTTGGGGCTGTGGTACTGTGGCTGCAGAAATTGAGGTGGCTGTGCTGATACAGCCTGGGACCTGGGCTGCCTATGTGGCAGGGCTTTCCCAGGACCTGTCCACCCTAGGTCTAGCTTCACGCTGTGGTGTGGGTCGGCTGGAATGGGAGAGCTCCCACTGGGAAATGAACCACTGCATACTCCTCCCCAGGGACTGTCTTCCCAAGGCATGCATTTCTGTGGTGCCACCTGGTGTGCACACCAACAAAGTCCACCCCTGCTGGACCCGCTCCCACTATGCACATACTGACAGTGGGCTCTAAGTTTCAGCCAAGACCACACCCAAGGCCCTCCAGGCTGTCTCTGTGGAGCTAGATCAAGTCTTCTCCAGGGCCTATCTGCTCAATATTCAGCTCCTAGCTGCTGCTAGCAGCCCCACTGGGTGTGGATTTGGGGCTGGGAAGTGTGGTGAGGTGGCAGCCATCAGCATAGGTCTCCTTCCAACCTGATTGCTAGCAAGCCTGCACACGTGCCCTCCTTGACAGCAGAGTCCAGGCCCCTCCAGCCCCTCTGTCTGTCCCAGTGAATCTCCCATCAGGCAAGTGAGCTCCTCAGGTTGAAGTCCTGCACCTGTGGACCTTCCCTCCTTCACAGATCCCTCCCAGGGCCACCGGACCCATCCTGATGCTTTTTTCCCCCATCCTACCTGGTTACGTGGGGATCTTTCTTGCACCTTTGTTTATATAAGAGACCTTCTGCCAGTTCCCCGTTGGTTTTCTGTGAGAGTTGTTCCATAGGTAGATGAATGTTGATGTGTTTGTGCGGGGAGGTGAGTTCCATATCCTCCTAGTCTGCCACCTGGGTCCTCTCCGAGGCATGATAAGATTTATATCTTTAAGGACGATAAATAAAAATGTAAGTTTTCTCCTGGGAGTTTTAGAGTATATTTGTCTATTATAAGTCTTAGGATAATTATTAGTAAAATAGTTTTGAAGCACAGGGCAACTTTGCTCCAATATCCTGATCTTTAAGACTATCTAACAAGCAATTTTGAGAGGAATAGGTGAGGTCTTAGGATGGTAAAGATAGGTGGGCCTTGACTTGTTTCTAGAGTTGTACTTGTAGTTTTGTAGGAATTTGCAAGACAAAGAGAGTTGTTCCCTTAAGCCCTTAAATATTGTACTCCAGCTGATTTATTTCCTGATTATTTGTAAGAGGACCTGGGGAATTGCTGAGAAGAAAGATCAATTTTTGAAAAGGAGAATTGATGTTGGATTTTGCTTTAAGACTAATTTCTATTCTTTCATCTTCATAAGGAGTTCCTTAAGGCTGGTCATTATAATTGTTTTCTTTTCAATTTGATCCTCCCATAGGTACCAGTATGACAGCTGCTTATGATGAGAGCTCTCAATTTTTTTTCCCTTTTAAATACAGCCAATTGTAAGTATCTATTGCCTGGCCATTGATAAGTAGGATCTTATATTAATTTTAAAAGGTTACTCAAACCAATAAGCATTTTTTGGTTTACCCAAAGATGTTAGAGGCATCTCACAAGAGAGTATATAGGCCTCACAAGATCAAGAAATTTTACTCCCAGATATAGTCTAAGAAGGTGAAAGCTCTTCCTTGCTACTGGCAGTAAGAATGGTGTAGTGAAAAAGGTGTCTCCAGCGTCCCACAAATAATGTGGGGCACCTCCTGCTGTAAATATGCTAATCAATGCACTGGGCAGATGCTACTGGAATGGAATTTGTCCAGCATTAACAAGCAACAGAGGTTGATATGAAAAAGGCCCCTTGTGGACTGGTACCCCTTAAGAAAAACTCCCCTGGGAGCTGGCACAGCCAGACAAAGAGAGTGCTGCTTGTGACTTTGTGTCTCAGAATCCCAGTCTATACAACTGGCCACCAGATGCACCTTTCAGATGTCAGAGACCACAGAGAATATTCCCACTGGACAGAAGGCCAAGCTCTAGGCACATAGAAAAATATGGAAGACAAAAACCTCCTCCCGTTTTACATAGAGAACCCACAGCTGAGTTTGACTGAAGAAACACTGGTCTGGTGAGAATGGTTAACTCACCAGCCTGTGAGGCTGGCTCAGAGAGCAGGCTGATAGGGACTCTGCCTGCATTCTTCCCTATTTCTTCCTCCTTATGACAAACAACACAATAGACAGGCAAACAGACACACACACACACACACACACACACACACACACACACATACACACACGCAACAGTGACCATCTTTGAGAGAAGAATCCACAAGTGTTGCTAAGTCCAAGGAACTTAGTTCCACAATTATTTTCTCCTGCTAATCTAAACTGAGTGAGAGAGAGAGAGAAAGAAGGCACTCTCACCACTTCCCTTTGAAAGAGACCTTGGGGTCAGAGATCAGGAGGCTGACATGTAAGAAATCTTACCTTCTGCTGGCCTTTGTCACATGTCCCAGGATCTCTCAGCTGCAGCAGCCTCAGAGTGGGAAACAGGTCCAGCCAGCCCCCTGGCTGACTCACCAACCACTGGGGAGGGGGAAAATTTCCCCCCCTTTCCCACTTGAGTTGTTGTGGCTGGACTAATCAAATTGACACAAGACAGATTAACAGGAGAAAAAGAAACAAATTTAAATTCATGCACATGGAGGTCCCATAGAAATGGAAACCTAAGAAGTGGCCAAATCAGGCAGCTTTTATACTTTCTCTGCAGGTTTTGGCTGCTAGATCCTAGGGTTCTTTTAAAAGGTTATGAATTTTCAGGTCTTTGGTAATACCAACTAGTTGTCTTATTTCTGTGATGGTAAGTAGTAGGTCACAGAAATTTAAATACTCTTAACAGTCAGTTGGTCCCTTTTTACTCCTCCTGTTGTACAAAATCTTTAAAAATCTTTTGAATCCCGAGATGCATGAAATTTCAAGTTTCAGTTTCAAATCCCCCACTGCTCTGACCTTATGGGTTATTACTGGGAAGATGGATGTCCTCAGAAGCTGAATTCATAGGTATCTGCTTTCCTCTCCAGGGTGTCACAATCAGCCTCACAGGGATAGGGTTGGCCCTCACGCCCTCATGTATGATGGTGGCAGGATCACTGGGACTGGACCCTACACTCTGAGGGCATAGAAACAATGCTTTGGCATACTAGTTCACCAGGGCACTGAGCTATGTCCAGCCTGATTCTATGGGCATTTTATAGTTAGTGAGGAGCTTGCTAACTTCCTGGGTATTTTAGGCAGGGAAGGCACTAGGTGTTCAGGCTGTTTATGTAGGACCATTGTATCTTTTGCCACCATGTGTTGCCGTGGCCCACAATATCCCACAGGATTGGGGGAGGAGGTGCAACAGCAGCAATGTTTGTAGCAAGAGAGGGACCAGAGGCCTTGGGTGTACCTGCCTTCCTGAGGCTCCATGCTTTCCTGAGCCAGGGTGCCCTAATTGTACTCATTACTACGGAAGTCCTGAAAATACAGAGGAAGGGAGTCTCCTTTTTGTAAGGGAGTCCCCTCCTTTATCTGGTAGTGCACGCTTGGACAGGGGTTGTCACCTGTATGTCCCAGCCTTTAACTAATGAAAATCTTAGCCAGTTTTCCTAACAGTTATACCTGAAGTCTAACACCCTCCGGGGGAATTCACCATCTGTGGGGCACTGATGGGTACAAGACGTGTCCACAGAAACTCAAATCAGCTCGGATGAGCATTGCTCTGAGGTTTGTGAAAACTCTGGTTGTCCCCTTCAGAGTTAGCACTATAGGATAGGAAGCATCTTTTTTTTTTTTTTTTTTAGCATCTTTATTGGGGTATAATTGCTTTACAATGGTGTGTTAGTTTCTGCTTTATAACAAAGTGAATCAGTCATACATAAACATATGTTCCCATATGTCTTCCCTGTTGCGTCTCCCTCCCTCCCACCCTCCCCATCCCACCCCTCCAGGCTGTCACAAAGCACCGAGCCAATATCCCTGTGCCATGCGGCTGCTTCCCACTAGCTATCTACCTTACTGCGTTTGTTAGTGTGTATATGCCCATGACTCTCTCTCGCCCTGTCACAGCTCACCCTTCCCCCTCCCCATAACCTCAGGAATAAAGACGCAGACCTCTTAGAGAACGGACTTGAGGTTATAGGAAGCATCTTTGTAGGTGGTACACTGCAGCACAAATGCCAGCAAGTGGTGGGCCTCCCCCAGGGAGAATTACCCACGAGAGCTAAGGGGCAACTCCACGTTCCTGCTCATGATGCCTGTTGTTATGACTTTGTTAAATTAACATTTGTTAAGTGGGGCAGGGTGCCAGATGGCTGGTGAGTTGCAGTTCAACAACAGACCACAAGAGAAATTGAAATAGTGAAGTAATTACTCAGAGGCTCTGGAGGAAGGACACAGTACACCTGGAGGGCCCACTGGGGACATCAAGGTGAATGCAGAGAGAGAGAGACAGGACCTGGAGCGCATGCCTTTATTAGGGTCATGGGTGTAGTGCTTTGGGGTTCCTGGACCAAGGCTGGATTGGTCAATTCAAGCCAGAAGAGTGGCGTCTGGTGAGTTTCTTTGGGGTCTTATCTAAGAGGAATGAAAACGGAAGGCCCTGGGAGGCCACGGGGGTTGTTGATCAGAAAGGCTGTTGGGGGAGTCATATTAGGAACTTATTCACTTGTGACTCTGTGGGCAGCTGTCTAGGACATGTGCTTGCATGAGGGGCTAATGTCACCTAAGGTCCCTGCAGGTCAGTTTGCCAAACAAAATGGATTCAAGGCAGCAATACTGTGAAGTGTGTTGACCTAAAACGAATAGACTGCATATATTTCTCCAGCAAAAATGGGATTATTCAGGGTCAGCAGAGAATTGCAATTTGAGGTCTGCATACTTGGGGAGGTACCTGAAAGCTCCTGCATAGCAAGGGAAGTAGAACTCCTTTATGAGGGGAAAAGGATGTTGGGACGAACTGTTGTAAACAAAGAGGCCATGGCTTCTTATTGGCTGGGTCCTCATCAGGAAGGAAGAGGATCTTTCTTCCTCCTGCAGGGCTCTGCTACTGTTGGAGGGTGTGCGAGCTCCCCCTGCTGGTCTCCTGGCTCTATTTAATGCAGGTGTCTGTTTCGTAATTTTTTACAAGCTCAACTGCTGACAAGGACAAAACAGTAATAATCAAAGCTGTAAAAATATAATATTTATTCTGGACAACATTAAGTTTGCCTAAGTGTAGTGACAAATGCAATTTCAAAAGTGCATTAAGCCTTTAAAAACTTATCCTCCTGAAAGCCCTGCTTCCCGTTGTACAATCCCTATGTCTTCTCGATCTCTCAACTATTTTCGGGGGCTGGAGGAAACAGGTGAAAAATTGGTAGAAGGCTATGATACTTAGCTGTAGTTGTTATAGGTCTGAAATACCTTAAAAGAGAGATAATTATTTAACTTTGGACTAAAAGTAGATGTATATACTCCAACATACTCGAGCCAAATTCTGTGGTTCAAGCTATGTGTCTATAAAACACTATTTGTTTTGGTATTTGGCTTTTGACAGCTTTTAATCCAACTTCTCCTTCTTCTATTTCTGCCTCACAACTGGGCAAGATGGTAAGAAAGTCTAGGTGCTCCTTACTTTAGAGCAAGTGGAAAGTTCAATCCATGCATGGGAATCCTCGTCTCAGCCCCACCCCTAACCATCATACAAACCCCAAGCCAGTCTCCTTTCCTTTTTCTTCAAGCTGTGTTGGACCTGCCTGGGAGCTGCTCTGCCCTCCCCAGAAACCCTCCATTATGTGAGTAATAAACATGTTTGTACCCTCTTTGAATGTGTGTGTCATTATCAGTCTGGACATCCAAACAAAATTTTGAATGAAAGTTCCTCCTCTATCTTCCAGTTGGCTACAACAGAATGTTGCCCTCATATCCTTTTTTGAAATGCTGTCGACTGAAATTTGAGGTCCTGGCTGGAGGCTGGTAGTTCCCCTTCCTGAACAGCTTATTATGTCCACACATCAATCACTTCCCTTGGTATCTCACACTCAAAGCACTATGCAGCAGTTAAAATTGCCCCTGGTTCAGGTATCAGACAACTAGGGATACTCTTATGCCTTTATGTCTGATAACTTATTTAAATTAGCCAACCCACAGGGAGCCCACAACACCTAGCTAAGGACAGCCCACTTGCCGTGTACAAGCTGCCCCTAGAGCTTCAACTTGCTGTTACCCTGCCCCAGGTGCAACCTCTCATTTAACCCTGCCTGGCAGCCTTCTCTTGTTTGGGACTGCAAGTTATTAAAAAGTTCTGTCTTTTATCTATCATAGTGTCATTGTGTTGTGTCCCACCATTAAAATAATCTTTAAAACTTATCAAACAATTGGCATTACAGACAGCATGTCTAGGCCATTATGGCTGAGATATGGGCAGCTTTGTAGCAGGATATGCTCTTGGGTTATTATGGGTTCCAGACCACTGAAAAAATGGCTTGGGGCAAAACTTCCACTTGTTGGTGAGCTTTACCCTTGATGCTGTGTCTGCTGGTAGTAGCTGCATCTCTCCTTTCCTAAATTTTCTGGGTGTCAGAATATTCAAAATGAACACTGCTGATTGGCTAAACTCTGGGGGCCATATGCAGTTCAGGTAGGGGCTCACCTTAGGGCAATCTGAGTGACAGGCCACTTAGCCGCACTTTCTAGGTCTGGGCATTCTGGTTGTTACTGACCAAACTTGGGTCAGCTCACCAGTGCACAGCAATGCCAATCTACTGACATCAGGTTGTGGTGAAGGAAAGTGCAGGGTTTATTGCAGGAGCCAAGGAAGGAGTGTGGGTGGCTCATGCTCAAAAGACCCAAACTCCCTGATGAGTTTCAGGGGAGGGTTTTTAAAGATAGAGTGAGGGAGAGAGCTGCAGGGTCTGTGATCAGCTCATGCACAATTCTCTGTCTGATGGTGAGGTAAAAGTGTGGTGTCACAGGGGTTAACATCATCAATACTCAGGCTCCAGCTGGTCTGGGGGCTACATGCTCATGGTCATGATGCAGTTAGCTTCTTCCTTCTGGTGCAGGTTTTAGTATCTGCAAAACAGCTAAGGGCTGTGCATCAGACACTGTTATCCATGTCCTTCATGGAGGAACTAAAGTTTATGTGACTCTGCTATGTGGGTGATCTATTGTTTAAATTGTTACCAGTTCTCCTGACCCAACTGCTATCTTTTGTTACTACATGTTCACGTTCTTGCAGTCATTAAATCTTGAGACCGGTTTTTATGACTCAAGGGAGGCCTGGAAGACTAAAGCTTTTCTACAAACAAGAGGCAAGTGGGGGCGGTCCACACCCAGAAGGCCTCATGAGGTTGTGCTCAGTTATATGGTATATTTCTAGTTGCAGCCTGTATTTGGCAGAGGTTTATCCCAAGGGCCTATCACCTCTTGGGTGTCAGTACTTCTGTAATATTATTTTGGGCAGAACTTTAGTTTATCCATGTATTCTAGGTAACCCCTGTGGAGAAAGGTGTTGGCTGGACCTGCCCACCATATAGAAGTGGCACCTGGGTCTCCTTGGCAATGTTATGCAGCTGGAGGTGTTACTGACCAGGGTTCTTGGGCTCCTTAATCAATAGAAAGTGATCAGAGGCCAGACAATTAATTTAGGCAAGGCTTTACTGGGGCCCCTGCTGCATCATGGAGGAGAGAGAAGAAACAACAGATTTCCTTGCTTGCTCCCTCCCTGAGGGGGTGTGAGCTGGCTTCTTATAAGGAGTGAAGGTAGGGGTGTGATCAGGAGTGGTGCCGGAGGGGTGGCTCAGGTGGTGTGCCCACCCCTTGTTGGTGGTGTGTGCAGGGGACATGTGCAGTACCCTGCTGTTGCTCCTGACCCCCTACTTTTGCTCCAGGCTCTTTAAAAGTGGCAATTGGGATTTTTGGTCTCTTTGTATCTTTTGTCTAGAATTTGCCCTAACTGCACAAGCATGCGGTTGTTTTTTATCCCATATAGTTTCCTTGTATTTTGTTGCTTGAGGAGAGGTGTATCCAGGTGCAAGCATTGCAGCACAGTAGCAAAGGGTCCCAGGTCGCAGCCTGTCTCATTGCCCCCTGAGAGATTAGATGCCCTATTCTTAAGGGGTAATGGGCCAAAGCTCTCTTCTTCTGAAACTTCTTCCTGCTGGACAGGGTTTGCAGACCGTAGCCTACCCTAGAGGTATGGAAGTCCCTCTCTGACTGTTCCAAGGACCTATAGGGACCTGGGCCACTTTCTGCTGGAATGGGCTGAATTCCTTGAGTCATCATAAGCCTTACTTCAAACTGTTGGAGCCTAAAGACACAAACTTAACCAAAAGGTTAAACAACAAGGGCAGGGACTTCTTTGGTGGTGTAGTGGTTAAAAATCCGCCTGCCAATGCAGGGGTCAGGGGTTCAAGCCCTGGTCCGGGAAGACCCCACATGCTGCGGAGCAACTAAGCCCATACACCACAACTGCTGAGCCTGCCTTCTAGAGCCTGTGAGCCACAACTACTGAGCCCACACACCACAACTATTGAAGCCCAGGGGACTAGAGCCCATGCTATGCAACAAGAGAAGCCACCACAATGAGAAGCATGTGCACTGCAATGAAGAGTAGCCACTGCTCATCGCAACTAGAGAAAGCCCGCATGCAGCAGCAAAGACCCAACACAGCCAAAAAATAAATATAATTTTAAAAAACATGTAAACATACAAGGGCTACAAATGAGAAGAACAGTAGCCACTAAAGGGCCTGGAAAGGGAAGGAACAAGGTTAACTTTGGGCTTCCTTAACTGTTGACCAGACAAGGGAGGCGACATCGCCCCTGCCAAACTTATGAAGCCACTCTGCCTGGGTGTATGTTTCCTTAATATTAATTTTACATGTCCTGTTGCATTGATCCAAGTGCAGCAGTAAGTATTACTTGTCGCACAGACTCTACCTTGTTCTGCCGGAAGGTAATCAACAGCCAGACAGTTGTCAAGAACCACATCAACCAAGGAAACAAGAGAGGTGCCAAGTCCCATTAAGGCTTCAAATAAGAGCCAACCCACTACATCATTTTACTTATTTGTTGATGGTGCCTGTCTTTTGAATAGATATCTCAGATCTTCCACTGGCTCACAGGTGTATTGTTCTTCTGTTGTGACCTGTGGGGCTTCTGGAGGTAAAAGCTTTAGTGTGGACAAATGTACCCAACAAGATGTCCCTTGAGTTTGACAGCAGTGGAGGTGGTTAAAATTACTTTATAGGGGACCTTCCATTTTGGCAATAGTTGGTCTTCAGGGATCCAACTTTCCAGGTTTTAAGAACTTGGTCCCTGGGGTTTATTTGTGAAGGGACTGCTCCTTCCTCTGTATTTTTAGTGGGAGCTGGCAGTGTTTTGTGGGCATAGTCCTGATTGCCTTCTGAACTTGTCCTAGATTAGTAATATATCTCAGGCCCTGGTTCACCTCCATCCAGTACAATGTAGTAGTAAGAAAAGGCCTCCCATATCATTTCAAATGGGCTAAGTCTCAGACCACTCCTGGGGGCTACACAGACCCTAGGAGTACAAGTTGGTCCAGGGTTCATGAGTTTTTTGGCAGAGCTTTGCTAAGGTTTTCTCTAAAGTATGGTTCATTTTCTCCACCTTCCCTGAAGACTGGGGGTGTCAAGTGGTGTGTAGCTTGTAGCCTATCCCTAGGGCTGTTGTGAGCTGCTGTGTGATTTTGGCTATAAAGGGTCCGTTATCGCTCTGGAGGGACTTTGGAAGTCCACACTGAATAATTATTTCTTTAAAAAGGGACTTACAGGCTCCCATAGCCTTTGTAGATCAGGTGTGGAAGGCTTCAACTCATCCTATGAAAGTATCGACAAACACCAGAAGATATTTATATCCTGATCATGGGGGCATTTGGGTGAAATCTAACTGCCAGTCGTCCCCTGGGATATGTCCCTTGGCATTGAATTGCCCTGAGTAACAAAGGAGGGATTGGATGGGTCTGTGGGTTATTACAGCCACACAGATCACAGGCAAGTGTTACTTGTTTTTACTGTTCTTTTAAGCCCCTTCCCTGAAAAAGCCTTTTGCATCAAGTCCCATAGTACATCCCTCCCATAGTAGGTGGCATCATGTAAACTCTTAGTGAGTTTCCACTGTCGGGCCAGTAGGATTAGAACTTTATCCTCCTTTTTATACACCCTGTGCTTCCCTTCTCATACCCCATTTTTTTGCATTTTCTTGTTCCTGTGGGGAATACTGGGGAAGGCTAGGGAGTTCAGGGGGGGCAATTACTAGAGCCATAACTTGTTCATGTTCCTGTAATCATGATACCTGTTTTGCAATTTGATCAGCTTTGCTGTTCCCTTGGCTCACTCACAAAAGATCCATCCCTCTGATGGCTTCTACAGTATATTACTGCTACCTGGATTGAAAGCGGCACTGCTTCTAAAAGAGCCAGAATCACAACTTTATGTTTTATGGGGAATTTCTAGTGGTTAACATTCCTCTTTCTTTCCAAATGGCAGCCTAGGCCTGTAGCACATGGAAACTATAATTACAGTCAGTAAAAATATTTAATTTCTTCCCCTTTCCTAACTGCAAAACTCTCATTAATGCAATTAGTTCAGACTTCTGGGCTGACATCTGGGGTGGTAGGGCCTTGGCTTCTATAACTTCATCTAGACTAACTATGGCAAACCCCGCCTTTCGGGTTCCCATTTCTACAAAACTGCTCCCATCAGTAAACCATTCGACCTCAGGGCTGTCAAGAGGCTCATCTAGAAGATCAGACCTGCTGGAGTAAGTTTGCTCTATGGTCTCAATACATGGATGCACTGAGTCTCCACTCTCGACTGCTGGAAACAGAGTTGCCGGGTTCAGGGTTTGGCATACCTTTAAGGGAAAGTCAGGGGTACCCATTAGGAGGGCCTGATATCTTGTTAACCTTGCTCCAGTCAACCAGTGATGTCCTTTGACTTCCGGCACAGATTATACCTGATGAGGGGTTAACACATCTAAGTGTTGCCCCAGGGTGAGCTTGGAAGCCTCACTAACCAACAGGGCTGTGGCTGCTACTGCCCGCAGGCAGCTTGGCCATCCCAGGGCCAATGAGTCAGAAGACGATGGAGTAGAAAGACACAGAGTTTGCATCTTATCACAACTAGGGCACCTACCAGGCATTGGTGGGGGACCTCGGACACCTAAAGGGATGGAAGGAATTCCAGCACGACTGGCTAGGATGTGGAGGGGAAGAAGGGGGGCAGGAAAGGTTGAGGCATGATGGGACCAGGCACCCCTCCCTGTGGGGCAGCGGTGGGGAGGAGAGGGGTTCCCACACGTGGAGGGGCCCAACCACGATGTGGGGATCGGTGGGGATGGAGAGAGAACTTTGGGGGATCGGGAGATCAGAAGGGAACACAGCTAGCATCTCCCCAACCGGCTTGGGCCTTGGCAAACCTGCTGGGGTCCTGGGCCTGAACCTCAGCCCTCTGGGGCCCCCTCCAGCCATGAGAGTCCTGAGCCTGAGCCCTGCCCACCACCCACCCCCCCGCAACATCACCAAGGCCTTTTATGACCTTTTTTTCTAATTTTATTTAATTTTTACTCTTTTAAAATTTTATTTTATTGTCTTATTCTTTGTTATTGTTCTGCTCCTTTTTGTTAGTTGTTTTGAAAAGTAAGCCCCTGGTCTCTGATCTGGTCCCAACTTTTGGGTCAGATTCCTAGTGCTGTCCCTGATGTCTCACGAACATATAGGGTAAAGGACTTGTCCAAATTTGGAAGCCCCAGTGCTGGAACTCTATTCAACTCAGTCTTTAGAGTCTCAGAGGTCTGACGGTGGTTCTCATTCTATTGAAGGGGTTCCCTTTCTCCTCCCTTTAGAGCCTCATATAGGGTTTTTTCTATAAGGCCATAAGTTGGAATCCAGATACAACAGAACCCAGCCATCCCAAGGAAGCCTCTGAGTTGTCTCTTTGTGGTTGGAGATGGTAATGCACAAATTGCTGTTTTCGGATTTATGGCCAGGGCTTGTGCCCCTGGGCTCAAAACAAATCCTAAATATTGAACCTGTTGCTGTAAGATCTGAGCCTTGGTTGGAGAGATTTTATATCCCCTTTTTGCCAGAAAATTTAGGACCCTAAGAGTATTGTGATCTGAATCTTGTTTGGTCTCACTACTTACCAATAAGTCATCAACATATTGTAACAGGGTTCCCTTCTCAAGGCTCAGTTCCCTTAGTTCTCTTGCTAACATGTTTCCAAAAAGATGGGGGCTGTCCTGAAAACCCTGTGGAAGCACTGTCCAGGTATACTGGGTAGCCTCCAGGGTGTCAGCGTCCATCCAGTTCAAAGGAAAAAAGATATTGAAAGTCTGGATGTAGGGGAATACAGAAAAAATGTATCTGTGAGGTCCAAAACAGAGAAATGCTGAGCAATCCCTGGCACTTGGGTGAGGCAGCCTTATTCACTGCTCGTAAGTCTTGCACAAACCAACACTCTCTGTTAGACTTCTGAGTGGGGAAGATTGAGTGTTGCATGGGGATTGGCAGGGCCTAATGAGTCCGTGCTTTAGGAATTTGCTGAGCAGTGCTTGGATTCCCCTCAGGTCCTCAGGTTTTAAAGGATATTTTCTCTTCCAGGCGTATTTTTCCCCAGGCGTTAACCTTATTTTTATCAGGGGAACACAGTTTGCTTTTCCTGGCACCAAGGTATTCCAAACTGCAGGATCTACTTGTTCTCTAATTTCTTGGGGGAGGTCTTGGGGAATATTTTGATGCCCAACACGTGGGTCATCTGGGGCTCATAATAGATGGCATTCTCTGTTTGGATTCTTTACCTCCTTGGACTTCACCCTGTCCTAAGAATAGACTAGGTCCTAACTCATTTAGCAAATCTCTCCCGAGGAGAGGGACAGGACATTCTGACATATATAGAAAGGAGTAATAACAATGGACTCCACTCTGCAGGCAAGGGGAGACATAAATCGCCTTACTTTTGGGTGTCCATCAACTCCCATCACAGTAGAGTCATGGAGAGAGGGCCAGCCGGCCAAGCCAGAACAGAGCAGACAGCTCCACTGTCTTCAAGAAATTCAGTTCTCCTACCTGACACATAGAGGGTGACCCAAGGCTCTGTGGGAGTAATGAGGATGGATTGAGTGGGATCCAGAGCAGGGCAGTTGCTCGGGGCCAGTCATTCGGTGTGTGGGAATCTTGCATCTGAGAGATTCACAAGGAACTGGGGCCGGTCAGTGTTGCCCTTCAGGCATCCTACTGGAGGGCGCTCAGGACATTCTCCCTCCCACTGCCCCCCTTTCCGACAAAAAGCACACTGGTTCGGGGCCCAGGCAGCTTCTTGGTGGTCTGTCCAGCCTTCTCAGCCCTCCAGGGTCCCCTCGAGGTGGTGCGTGGATCAGAACAGCCTAAAGCTGCATTTTCTTTATTAGCCTCTTACCGTTATTGGCCTCCTCCATTAAGTCTTGGTTGTTATAGGCCTTGAAGGCCTCCTCTACCAAGGTTTACAATGGGGTTTGGGGCCCAGCCTCAAGCTTTTGTAATTTTCTCCGGCATCAGGAGTAGCCTGGGTGACAAAATGTATGGCCAAGAATGTCCTTCCTTCTGAGAACTCAGGGTCTGTATTGGTGTACTTCCTGAATGCCTCTTTCACCAGGCTCGGGAAGACTGAAGGGTTTTCATCTTTTTTCCTGTGTAACCTCTCAGACCTTATCATAATGTACAGCCTTCACCTTACACCTTTTCATTCCTTCTGAGAGACAAGTAGTACAGTGTTTCATCCTAACCTGGCCTACACGATCTTCATAGTCCCAGTGTGGATCATGTTCTGGGATTGTATCCCCATCCACCTGATAAACTTGGTGGTGTGGATTGGTGGCCAGTAGGCCATCTGTGTGTTCTCTGTCCTTTCTTAGTGTATGTTCCTTTTCATCCAGGGTGCAACAGTGGGCCAGAATAACCATGACGGCCTAACAGGTGAGAATGTCAACGCCAGCCTGATAAATTCATCCCTAAACTTGTCAACGTTTAGAGACAACCTGACAAACCTCTCCTCACAGATTAACCCAGTTAGTTTAGGATCTCTCTTTGGGATGTTCCAGAGGCCCTTTGAAGCCCCCCAAAGTTAACTGGAAGTCAAGAGAATTTCAATTAGAATTTGATATTTGGGAAGTCTGTCAAAAAGTTTAAAAAGTTTTAAAACACCCAGTCAGTTAGGATCATAGTTTGCTGTGAAACAATATTTATTCCTTGAGATAAGGTGGGGGGGAAAATCAAAAGTAAATATAGATCACTTAAAGGCACAAGAACTCACACGATCTGTTATCAAAAGCAGCATTCCAGGACAACTTCGTTCTCTTATGAGAGAGAGAAACCAAATCCAGTCTTGCATCAGCCTACGCTTAATAAAATCCATTTACCTAATTAAATTTAATCCAACCTTAGAAAATCCTGACCACATACAAAATTCTTTTCTCAATGTTCCTCTTCCACAAGCATTCTGTAACTTTCTGTAGCCATACTTTGTCCTTTATTCTTTCCCCATTCAGAAATAGCCAGCTCTAGGACAAAATCACACTTTTCCCTTTAACAAAATATATTTCCATTCCTCATACCTTCTTTTCTGAAAACACACATCCTACTTTGCTTAAGCAACCATGAACTATCTTTTACAGTAGCATTCTGTAGATTGGTAGAGAACATCTCAAGGCGGCACCAAACAGCTTTAGTTTCTCTCTCACAAGAAGACAAGAGTAGATAAATTTAGACCTATTTAGCAATTAAGGTTCCAATATTTCATCTTATTTGAAATCGCCTGGATATTTAATTAATTCCTACCATTTAGCTTAGTTTCAGATTTACCAAAACTTGGAGAGACTGTTTTAGATGGAAGTTTCCAAAACATAATTATTCCTATAGAGTTTACCAGAAAGTTCTTATCCCAGTTACATTTACTTAAAAATTTAATCATATCAGGTTATTTTCCCTGTTGACAGATTTTATAACAGAAACAATATGCACTTATTGACTTCTAGTAACCCTAGATACAGTGAAAGCATTGCACTTAGCGTTGATGACTCTAAAGACAGATCTGTATTAATTAAACCCACAAGTTTAAACCAGACAAACCAATTTCTACAGAACCATAGATCTCATAGTTTTCCTGCTTGAATTTAAAATGGCCTTTTTTCCCCTCAGTCTCGGGGACTACAGATGAGTCAGGTAGTCCCTGAGAGCCCTGGCAGAATAGTGCATTGCAAGAGCAGAGGAAGGAAAAATGCAAGCTCTTGTCTTTTCTTTCTGTTCTTTAAAATCCCACTAAGTAACCCAAGGCTGGAGTCTCAGGCAATGTGGGCTGGGTTTGTATTTCAAGGCTCAAGTGCTCCACTATGCCCACAATATCAGTAGAGACTTGCAGGAGCAGTTGGACGGACAAAACTACATCACGAACAAAGATACAAATCACAGACACAAACAAGAAGTTTTCAACATAAAGGGGACGGGAATGCAGGTGTCAGGATCAAGGGAGAGGTAAAGGGAGGGGAGAGAGGAAAGACTGAAAAAGAGAAAGAGACAGAAAGAGGGAGATTTCAGTTTCAACCCACCCCCTGCAGGTGTCTATTCAGGCACCAACCTGTGCTCTTCCACAAAGGGCCAGTGAAGGAGGGAACACCATATCCACTGGCCACCAGGGCAGTCAAGCCTGGACATACAACCGGTTGTATGTCGTCTGTGGGTCCCCAACCCACAGGTGTGACTCTCACCCATACATACACTAGTATATAGAAATCTGCCACTTCAGTCCATTCCCAGTGGGAGTTCTCTTGGTGGCAGGAAAATAAAGGTGAGAATATTGGGACGATCAGACTTCCAGCCACTACACGATATGAGGTTTGAACCTCTATCACTCTCAAAAATCTCCGATCAGGGAGAAACCACTGGACCAAGGTGTGAGCTGTGAGGCGAGCCTCTCCCACCTTTGCTTGTCACCCGTCAAGGTGAACCATTGTCAGCCAGAGGGAGGAGGTCTCACAAGCTGAGAGGAATGATGCTGTAGCTGCCTGACGTCCACTCTCTTGGAAGGAAAGGACAGAAGTAAGAGAGGACAGAAGAGAGGACAGAGAGAGAAGTAGAGAGATTTCAGGAGAGGGAAAGGAACAAAGGGGAAAGGGAAAGTGGTGCGGGAAAAGGGACAAGGGGAGGGGGAAAGCATTGCCTGAATGAGGGTACTGAGGCCCCCAGGGGCCAGGAAGGCAGACTTACCAAACTTGCTGACTCTGAAACAAGAGGTTCAGGTGGCCGCTTGTCATGCACTGGGAAGCAGCATTCAGTGGTCCTGGAGGTGCCCAGATCCTCTCCTGGGAAGGGGACGATAGTCCCTTTGTGGTGTTGCCACAAAGTATGTCACCAATCAGTGTTCTTGACCTCCTTAACCAATAGAAATTGATCAGAGGCCAGGTGAGAAATTCAGGCAAGTCTTTATTGGGACTCCTGCTGCAGCAGGGGGAAGCGAGAACAACATGTTCCCTTGCTTGCTCACTCCGAGGGGCGTGAGCTGGCTCCTTATAAGGAGTGAGGGTGGGGGTGTGTCCAGGGGTCGGGCAGGAGCGGTGGCTTAGGAGGTGTACCCACCCCTTAGGTTGTGTTGTGTGCAGGGGGCATGCGCAGTACCCTGCTTTTGCTCCCAACCCTCTGCTTTTGCTCCAGGCTCTTCAAAAGTGGCAGCTGGGTTTTTGGTCTCTTTTGTCTAGAATTTGCCCTAACTGCACATGCATGCAGTTGTTTTTTGTCCCCTATAGTTTCCTTGTATTTTGTTGCTTGAGGAGAAGCGTGTCCAGGTGCAAGCATTGCAGGACTGTTACCAAGTCCAAGCTTGCTCTGCTCGCCACATGACAGGCCAATAAATCAGAGATGAGGCACTTTAGTTCAGCATTCAGGCAGAGGGGCTGGGTTCCCTGAGTCAAGGCATTATGCATAATTACAATAATAAAAACAACAAAAAGCAAAGGTTAAAGTCAAAGAAACAGATCCAACATAGAGTCCGATTTACTTCTTCCCTGTTACGATTCCCCACTGTCAATGTCCATTCCACAATCTTGTGGAAAAAGGAGTGACAACTGTTCTAACTGCTCCATCAGATAGATCTTTCTGGGAGCATCCGCCATCAGTGCCAGTGTTCCGAATGTTGAGATTTGTCTTTTGCTCCTCTTTGGAAGTGTCTACTTTACACCTGTTGACTTAAAAAAAAATTCACACCCTGAAAGTTGAGAGTTATTGGGAATTTTGAGGGTTTCAAGCCCATGAGGCCACATCTGCAGTTAAGGAAATTAGCATTTTTCTATGTATGGGAAGATGCAAGGCTCTGGGCTCACTGAAATCATTCCTTTGATATGCACCACAGCTATCTGTGGCCTGGATCCTGTATTTTCATATCCTGAGTGTCCTCAGGGATCATCATAAGGAGTGGCTCCAGTCTGATGGCTGCTAGATGGCAGGTATTCTCCTTCCTGAGTTTCATCAGGGTTCACTGGCTCACATTGGAGGGATGCAATCGCTGGTGACTGGTCCTCTCCTCTTGGTCAGGAATTTGACTAATATTTGGGAGACATTTTGTGATCAAATTTTCTCCCACAGTGCTGGGATGCTCATCCCAGGTCAGGTGAAAATTCTTTTTTTGTTTGTTTGCTTTTGTTTTTGTTTAAGTATTTTACAACTTTATTGGAGGATAATTCCTTGACAATGGTGTGTTGGTTTCTGCTTTATAACAAAGTGAATCAGTTATACATATACATATGTTCCCATATCTCTTTCTTCTTGCGTCTCCCTCCCTCCCACCTCCCTATCGCACCCCTCCAGGCGGTCACAAAGAACCGAGCTGATCTCCATGTGCTATGCGGCTGCTTCCCACTAGCTATCTACCTTACGTTTGGTAGTGTATATATGTCCATGCCTCTCTCTCGCTTTGTCACAGCTTACCCTACCCCTCCCCATATCCTCAAGTCCATTCTCTAGTAGGTCTGTGTCTTTATTCCTGTCTTACCCCAAGGTTTTTCATGACATTTTTTTCCTTAAATTCCATATATATGTGTTAGCATACAGTATATGTCTTTCTCTTTCTGACATACTTCACTCTGTATGACAGACTCTAGGTCTATCCACCTCATTACAAATAGCTCAATTTCGTTTCTTTTTATGGCTGAGTAATATTCCATTGTATATATGTGCCACATCTTCTTTATCCATTCATCCGATGATGGACACTTAGGTTGCTTCCATCTCCTGGCTATTGTAAATAAAGCTGCAATGAATATTTTGGTACATGACTCTTTTGGAATTATGGTTTTCTCAGGGTATATGCCCAGTAGTGGGATTGCTGGGTCATATGGTAGTTCTATTTGTAGTTTTTTAAGGAACCTCCATACTGTTCTCCATAGTGGCTGAACCAATTCACATTCCCACCAGCAGTGCAAGAGTGTTCCCTTTTCTCCACACCCTGTCCAGCATTTATTGTTTCTAGATTTTTTGATGATGGCCATTCTGACTGGTGTGAGATGATATCTTATTGTAGCTTTGATTTGGATTTCTCTAATGATTAATGATGCTGAGCATTCTTTCATGTGTTTGTTGGCAGTCTGTATATCTTCTTTGGAGAAATGTCTATTTAGGTCTTCTGCCCATTTTTGGATTGGGTTGTTTGGTTTTTTTCTATTGAGCTGCATGAGCTGCTTCGAAATTTTGCAGATTAATCCTTTGTCAGTTGCTTCATTCGCAAACATTTTCTCCAATTCTGAGGGTTCTCTTTTGGTCTTATTTATGGTCCCCTTTACTGCGCAAAAGCTTTGAAGTTTCATTAGGTACCATTTGTCTATATTTGTTTTTAATTCCATTTCTCTAGGAGGTGGGTCCAAAAGGATCTTGCGGTGATTTATGTCATAGAGTGTTCTGCCTAGGTTTCCTGTAAGAAACGGCACCAAAGACGGAGGAGAGCTTAAGCAAGCTTTACTTGGGGACGTTCCCGGGCGAGGTTCACTGGTCCGAGACAAAGGGGCCAGAGAAGTCGCGACCGGGTGTGGGCGCGAACAAAATTTATAGGGGTGGACGCAGGGGAGGTGCTTGCCTTGTGAAGCAGCCCCTTTTTGGTAATCTCTCCGGTGTTGTGGCAATGTCAGGTGTCAGTTGCATCAGCCTCAGAGCCATTAGTTCTGCCCCTCGGGGAGCGGGAAGACTTGTGGCAATGTCGGGTGTCGGTTGCATCAGCCTCCTTGGCGGGGGTTCCGACTAGCTCCCTGGGCCGTTCCCCGGACCTGCTGGCCTTACATCCCGACTTCTTTGGTGTAATGGGTTGACGTTTGGTCTCTGGCTACTTCCTGCTGTGCGGGGGCGCTGGAAGGGAGTTGTGCGGCCAACGGTCCGTAGGTTAGGGGAGGGCAGCAGCGGGGGTGTTCTGTGGGTAATAAGGTATATGGGTGGAGGAGCATCTGATTCACCGCCACCCGAGAGACTTCTTGTATGCAACTGAGGAGAAACCTGAGGAAACAGGGGCAAGCATGAATAGGATGCAGATAAGGATTAAGGGGCCTAGGATTGGCGTCAGCCAGGTATAGAGGATGGACCGCCACCAGTCGGGGATGGGGGAGGTGGATAGTCACTGCCTGCATTGGAGTCCTTCTTTTAAGCGTCGGAGAGCATCCACATTGTCCTCAATGAACCCTGTCTCGTTGATGTAGTAACAGCATTGTTCCTGTAGGAAGAGGCAGGTACCTCCTTTGTCGGCTGTCAGAAGGTCTAGGGTGTGTCGACTTTGGAGGGCAACTCAGGCCTCAGAGGTGATCTGGGGATGGAGGGAGGTGATAGAGGCAGCAGAGGCCTCGATGTCTAGCTGGAGTTTCTGTTCTAGGTCGCGGGATGCTGAGACTCTGTGTGTTAGGGCTCGTCCCCCGATGCCCGCAGCGATGAGAGAGAGGAGGCGAGGGAAGTGCCTGCAACGATAGGGAGAAAGGTGGCCCTTTTCTGTCGGCTAGAGAGGTGTGTGGTGAGTGAGAGAAATTCGGCTTGGCCATATAATGTGAGTTGTGGAACAAGGGTGACGGGGATACATGGGAAGGGGAAGGAAGAGTTGACCTCTTTTGTAAGGGAGCCATTACACCAAAAGATCAGGCCTGGTGGGGCCCCCATTGGCATAGTTACAGGGGGGGATGAGTTGCAAGGGAGTGCATCATTAGTTAAATTTGGGTGGCTGCCATTGCAAATTGTGAGGTTCTGTTTTTCTAAATCAAGAAATATGGGGACTCTTAAAGGGGCAAAAGGTAAGTTCTGGGAGGGAGAGGTAAGGGGTCCTTGGGGGTTTCCTTTAGCAGCCAAATATAGGGGTTTAGCAAGAAGAGAAAAGTTAGGGATCCAGTGCCGGAAAAATTCTATCAGGCCCAGAAAGGAGAGAAACTGGTCAGCTGTCTCTCGAGGTTGGAGGTCGTGGATGGCCTGGGTGCGGTCGGCTGTCAGGCTCTTTGTTGTGGGGGTAAGGTGGATTCCCAGGTAGGTTACTGAGGGTGTAGACAGTTGGGCCTTGGCCGGAGAGACCCGATAGCCGCGAGAGCCGTGATAATCGAGGAGGTCAGCAGTATGCTGTTTTGAGAGGCTGAGAGATGGGCTACAGAGGAGGAGTTCATCCACGTATTGGAGGACTATACTGGGGGTGAGAGGGAAGGAAGCGTGGTCCCGTGCCAGAGCCTGTCCAAAGAGGTGGGCCAATTATTAAAGAGAATCGTGAGCAATCACGCACGACTGACCGGACAAATGTTGGTTTCCCTCAAGAACGTTATAAAGTGCATTACTATTTATGGCCACTAGAGGGCGAGGATGTAATTGATTGAGTAAGCAAAGGGGGGGAAATCCCAGCAAGGTGATAGATTGTGATACGCTATTAATACTGCTGATCTAACTGTGTATAAAAACACTACATTCACCAAATATAGTCCGTGAAAATTGCACACCAGACATTTGTTACAATTTACATATTGGGCCTATAGATGTCTAATAATTTCAAAGAATTGAAATAATTCAGAGTATATTCTCCGACCCCAGATTGAAATTGAGCCAGAAATCAATAAAAAAAATTAGAAAAATAATTTATAGGTCGGGATATTAATAATTATATTTCTAAATCACCCACAGGTCAATGAAAAAATCACAAAAGCAATCAGAAAATATTATGCTTTGATTAATAATGAGTTTGCTTATATAAACGTTTGTGCGCTGGGTGGAAAGCAATGCTTGCAGAAAATTTTGTAGCTTGAAATGAATATATTAGAAAGTGAGAAAGTAATATTATTTCTGATACAATCACTAAATTCGGGTAATTACAAATGTACATTACATTACAAAATTGACAACAAATTTAGCCAAAAGAATATATGTGGAAGGAAATAACAAAAACAAGAACAGAAATTAATAAAAGAAAGCAAACATATAACAAGTAGAATAGGCAGAGGCTCGTTCTTTAATAGGATTAATAATTCAGGTAAACCTCTAGTATGTTTCACTGAAAAAATAAAATGGAGATTTCTCAACTAACCAATATCAAGAATGAAAAATGTACCATGAACAGCATTAGGCCATTCAATATAAAAATGTAGTTGAAATGTTTAACTTCCTAGAAAATACAAATTATCATAAATAAAATGGAAGTAAATGGGAAATATAAATAGCCTTCTAGCTTTTTAAAGAAATTAATTATAAATAAACACCTTCTTAAAAAGAAAACTCCAGGCGCAGATAGATTCACAATAAATTCTATGAAGTATGTAAGAAGGATCATTACAGATACATGGTGCTCATAAACGTTGATGCAAATTTCAGGAAAATTGAAAAATGAAGTCCAATGATCTATAAAAGGGTTATACATAACAAAACCAAAAAGGGTTTGTTCTCATAATGTAAGGTAATATCAATATTTGAAAATCAATTGAAAAACAACAAACTTATGCATGTAGAAAACAGATTAGTGGTTGCCAGAGGCAGGGATGGGGCTGAGTGAAATGGGTGAAAGTGGCCAAAAGGTACAAACTTCCAGTTCTAAAATAAATAAGTCCTGGGGATGTAATGTACAGCGTGGTGACTATAGCTAATAATACTGTATTGTGTATTGAAAGTCACTTAGAGAGTAGATCTTAAAAGTTCTCATCACAAGAAAAACATTGTAACTGTGTGGTGATGGATGTTGTAACTAGACTCATAGTGGTGATCATTTCACAACATATACAAATATCAAATCATTTGATTGTACACCTGTAACTAATATAATGGTTTAAATGGTGCATATATCAATAAAAATAAATAAAACGAAAGAGCTGATTTATACGCACACACACAACACACACACACACACACACACAAGGGTGTTTCTCAGAACGCTAATTGTAAGCTGCATTCAAAAGTGTTTTATGAGTGAAATAAATTTATACCCATTCTGTTAAGCACATAGAGAAGTTTTTAAGAACACTTGTAATAAAGATGTTTCTAAGATGCTGCTTGCAAGCTGCACTGAGAACAGTGTTATATCAGTGAATGGAAGTTACAACCATTCTGAAATTCATTCAGAGAAGTGTTTGAGAATACTTGTAGTTAAGACATTTCTAAGATGCCTCTTGTGAGATGCGTTGAGAACAGCGCCATACCAGTGAGTGGAAGTTATATCCGTCTGTAATACATGCAAAGAAGTGTTTAAGAGCACTTGAAATAAAGATATTTCTAGGAATGATGAAAACAAACAAAATCAGTCAGTGTAAATAACAACATTAAAATATTAAAGGAGAAAAATAAAAAAATAAACTCTCAAAAACCCAGATTTTTATGTTTAAACAATATGCATTTATGATAAAGCTCTTGGGACACTAGGGATAGAAAAGAATTTCCCTGACTGATTAAAGAGATCCTCTTTAAGAACTCTAGATAAAAGTCATATTGATTTATATAAATGTTGAAATGTACAAAGATTTCCCTCTGACACCAAGAATGAGGCCACAATGCCATCAACCAACATTTATATTTAAATTTTTACTTAAGGTCTTAGCTACTGTAATAAGGCAAGTAAAGAAATACAAGTTATTATAATTGGAAATGAGTTATTAACAGAAGGACAGTGGAAAATCCAGAAGAATCTACAGTTGAACTACTTGAAGTAATAAATTTAGCAAAGCCATTGAGAAGAAATCAGTATATAAAAACCAATTGTTGGGCTTCCCTGGTGGCGCAGTGGTTGAGAGTCTGCCTGCCAATGCAGGGGACATGGGTTCGTGCCCCGGTCCGGGAGGATCCCACATGCCGCGGAGTGGTTGGACCCGTGAGCCATGGCCGCTGAGCCAGCGCGTCCGGGGCCTGTGCTCCGCAACGGGAGAGGCCACAACAGTGAGAGGTCTGCGTACTGCAAAAAAACAAAAAACAAACAAAAAACAATTGTCTATTTACATTTCTATAATGAACAGTTAGAAATGAAATTTAAGAACCCACAGAACTAAAGATGCATGGGGGCATTTTTAATATTTTAGGAATAAATCTAAAGATATGTACGTAGAAATCTATAAACTATCATTGAGAGAAATTTAGGAAGTCCTAAATAAATTGAGAATTATTCCATGATAAAGGAGTAGAAGATGTAGTATTTTAAGGAGGTTAATATATGGAAATTTGATCTATGGATTAATTAGAAGCTCAATCAAAATGAGTCTGTGGGGCTTCCCTGGTTGAGAGTCCGCCTGCCAATGCAGGGGACACGGGTTCGTGCCCCGGCCCTAGAGGATCCCACGTGCCGTGGAGTGGCTGGGCCCGTGAGTCATGGCCACTGGGCCTGCGCGTCTGGAGCCTGTGCTCCGCAGCAGGAGAGACCACAACAGTGAGAGGCCCGCATACCACAAAAAAAAAAAAAAAAAAAAAATGAGTCTGTGTGTATAACTTGAAAGGGTCAGAGGAAATGCATATGCAAATGCTAATAACCAAATATAATTAGGCAACCTTGAAGGAAAAAAAAAAGAAGAATTGGTTTTACCAGACATCAAAATGCATTTCAAGTCTAACTGTAATTAAAACAGTGGATACTGGTACAATCATAGAGGGAAAACTGAATAAAACAGAGAGTTCAGAAATAGACCCCCACACAAGGACGTTTAATTCTTAACAAGTGTGGAACTTCAGAGTATTGAAGACAGTTTTTTCCATAAATGGTATTGAGTCAACTGAATAAATAACTTAAAAAAAGAAACTTGATCCCTGTCTCATAATATGCATACAACATTATCTCAAGAGAAATATAGATATGAACCTGAAATATAAAACAATAAAGATTTTAGGAGAAAGCTAACATTATCCCAAAAATAACAACAAGAGTCTTGATTTCTTGTTTTAAACACGAACATGAGATTCTCATATGCAGGGTTGAACTACTGTAGTATTATTAATCTATCCTCACATACTAGGTAGAGATGAGCTATTATTTTTCTACTGTAGTATTCTGCTTGCGCTGCTGCAGAAAAATACTGCAGATTGCTTAAACAGCAGACACTGTCTCACAGTTCTGGAAGCTGGGAACTCGAAGAAAAGATGCTGATTGCTTTGGTTTCTGGTGAAACCCTCATCCTGGCTTGCAGACAGCTGTTTTGGTGCTGTCTTCACATGGCAAACAGAGAGACAGTGAGCTGTCTTGTGTCTTCTCTTAAAGGACATTAATCCTATTGGATCAGGACCCGCCCTATGACTTCATTTAACCCTAATTACCTCCTTACAGATCCTATCTTCAAATATAGTGACACTACATCTATACTCATTAAAGATATTATCCTGTAATTTTCTTATTTTGGGTAGAATCTTTGTCTGGTTTTGGTATCAGGGTGATGGTGGCTTCATAGAGTGACTTTGGGAATATTCCCTCCTCTTCAATCTTTTGGAGTAGTTTGAGAAAGATAGATATAAGCTCTTTTTGTATGTTTTGTAGAAATCCCCAGTCAAGCCATAGGGTTCTGGACTTTTGTTTGCAGGGAGGTGGTTGTTGTTTTTTCCTGTGGTGTTTGCATAAGCTGTTAGATACATTTATTTTCAATATGCATCTTTTGTTATCTGACTTTGTAGTTATTTCTTTAGACATGAGTAATGCATAACACTAAATAGATAATAAACTATAATATAGTTGGTATCTGTGTTTCATTCCAGTTTACCTGGTATAGTCTATACATAGTCAGAGTTCAATAAACATTTTTTTTAACATAGATGCAAGGAGAGCATCAATCAAAAGTCCATCAGAGAACAGAGAGACATGCTAAATCACCCTTTGTGAGAAGAATAACCACTGGGAATTGGAATATCAGCTTTACCTCTAAGCAGGTTTAGGCTGTAAAGAAGCCATATATTTTCTTATATATGAGACACTCAAGGGTACTCTCATTGAGGGATTATGTGTGGGAAAATCTGCCTTCCTGCAAAGGTCTCAAATGAGGAAATCTGTTTCTTTACCTGCTCATTGAAAACAATAATAGAATCCTCTGAGAATTTATAATCATTGGACTGATTATTCTTGCTGATTCTGCTGGTGTATTTTCTTGGAAGAAAAAATTCCCAGCCCCCAAAATTACTGTGATTAAAGGTTGGTATTGTCCTTTGGTGCCTGGAAGATACAAATAAAAATTTGTTCCAGATTCATTGTCCTTTATCCATTCCCCTCAGCATTACCAGAGGTTTAATTTAGCCAAATATGAGCCAGCACTCAGGTCATCAGAAACAGAGAGATAAGGCAGATTTTCTGTAATGACTTTAATAAAGTTTTTTTTTGAATTTTTTTATTGAGGTATAGTTGCATTACAATGATGTGTTAGTTTCTACTGTACAGAGAAGTGGAGCTCCCTGTGCTACACAGTAGGATCTTATTAGTTACCCACTTTATACATATTAGTGTATATATGTCTATTCCAATGTCCCCATTCATCACACACACCTCCACCACTTTTCTCCCTTGGTGCCCATACGTTTGTTCTCTACATCTGTGTCTTTATTTCTGCCTTGCAAACTGGTTCATCTGTACCATTTTTCTAGATTCCACATATATGCATTAATATACGATATTTGTTTTTCTCTTTCTGACTTACTTCACTCTGTATGACAGTCTCTAGGTCCATCCATGTCTCTACAAATGGCCCAATTTCGTTCCTTTTTATGGCTGAGTAATATTCCACTGTATATATGTGCCACATCTTCTTTATCCATTTGTCTGTCGATGGGCATTTAGGTTGCTTCCATGACCTGGCTATTGTAAATAGTGCTGCAAAGAACATTGGTGTGCATGTGTCTTTTTTTTCCTAAAGAAAAAGTTTATTCTCTCTTCCTCTCTGCAGGTGTCTTTTTGAATTATGGTTTTCTCTGGGTATACACCCAGTAGTGGGATTGTTGGGTCATATGGTAGTCCTATTTTTAGTTTTTTCAGGACCCATACTGTTCTCCATAGTGGCTGTACAATTTACATTCTCACCAACAGGGCAAGCTGGTTCCCTTTTCTCCACACCCTCTCCAGAATTTATTGTTTGTAGATTTTCTGATGATGCCCATTCTAACCGATGTGAGGGGATAACTCATGGTAGTTTTGATTAGCATTTCGCTAATAATTAGTGATGTTGAGCATCTTTTCATCTGCCTCTTGGCCATCTGTATGACTTCTTTGGAGAAATGTCTAGTCAGGTCTTCTGCCCATTTTTGGATTAGGCTGTTTTTGTTTTTGATATTGAGCTGTATGAGCTGTTTGTATATTTTGGAGATTAATCCTTTGTCAGTTACTTTGTTTGCAAATATTTCCTCCCATTCTGAGTGTTGTCTTTTCGTCTTTTTTCTAGTTTCCTTTCTTTGCTGTGAGAAAGCTTTTAAGTTTCATTAAGTCCCATTTGTTTATTTTTGTTTTTATTTCCATTACTCTAGGAGGTGAGTCAAAAAGGATCTTGCTGTGATTTATGTCAAAGAGTGTTTTGCCTATGTTTTCTTCTAAGAGTTTTATACTGTCCGGTCTTGCATTTAGGTCTTTAATCCATTTTGAGGTTATTTTTGTGTATGGTGTTAGGGAGTGCTCTAATTTCATTCCTTTAAATGTAGCTGTCCAGTTTTACCAGCACCATTTACTGAAGAGGCTGTCTTTTCTCCATTGTATATCCTTGTCTCCTTTGTCATAGATTAGTTGACCATACGTATGTGGGTTTATCTCTGGGTTTTCTATACTGTTCTACTGATCTATATTTCTGGGGTTTTTGCCAGTACCATATTGTCTTGATTACTGTAGCTTTGTAGTATAGTGTGAAGTCAGGTAGCCTGATTCCTCCAGCTCCGTTTTTCTTTCTCAAGATTGCTTTGGGTGTTCGGGGGCTTTTCTGTTTCCATACAAATTGTAAAACTATTTTGTTCCAATTCTGTGGAAAATGCCATTGGTAATTTGATAGGGATTGCAATGAATCTGTAGATTGCTTTGGGTAGTATAGTCATTTTCACAATATTGATTCTTCCAGTCTGAGAACAAGGTATATCTCTCCATCTGTTTGTGTCATCTTTGATTTCTTTCATCAGTGCCTTATAGTTTTCTGTATACAGGACTTTTGCCTCCTTAGGTAGGTTTATTCCTAGGTATTTTATTCTTTCTGTTGCAATGGTAAGTCAGAGTGTTTCCTTAATTTTTCTTTCAGATTTTTCGTTGTTAGTGTATAGGAATGCAAGAGATTTCTGTGCATTAATTTTGTATCTTGCTACTTTACCAAATTCATTGATTAGCTCTAGTAGTTTTCTGGTGGCATCTTTAGGATTCTCTATGTATAGTATCATGTCATCTACAAACAGTGACAGTTTTACTTCTTCTTTTCTAATTTGTATTCCTTTTATTTATTTCTCTTTTCTAACTGCCGTGGCTAGGAGTTCCAAAACTATGTTGAAAACTAGTGGCAAGAAAAGACATCCTTGTCTTCTTCCTGATGTTAGATAGAGGAAATGCTTTCAGTGTTTGACCACTGAGAATGATGTTTGATGTGTGTTTGTCGTACATGGCCTTTATTATGTTGGGGTAGGTTCCCTCAATGCCCACTATCTGGAGAGTTTTTTTATCATAAATTTGTCTTGAATTTTGCCAAAAGCTTTCTCTGGATCTACTGAGAATATCATACGGTTTTTATTCTTCAATTTGTTAACATGGTGTATCACATTGATTGATTTGTATTTAATGAAGAAGCCTTGCATAGCTGGGATAAGTTCCACTTGATCATGGTGTATGATCCTTTTAATGTACTGTTGAATTCTGTGTGGACACTTAGGTTGCTTCCATGTCCTGGCTATTGTAAATAGAGCTGCAATGAACATTGGCTTACATGTGTGTTTTTGAATTATGATTTTCACAGGGTATATGCCCAGTAGTGGGATTCCTGGGCCATATGGTAGTTCTATTTTTACTTTTTTAAGGAACCGTCATACTCTTCTCCATAGTGGCTGTATCAATTTACATTCCCACCAACAGTACAAGAGGGTTCCCTTTTCTCTACACCCTCTCCGGCATTTTTTGTTTGTACAATTTTTCATGATGGCCATTCTGACTGGTGTGAGGTGATACCTCATTGTGGTTTTGATTTGCATTTCTCTAATGATTAGTGATGTTAAACATCCTTTCATGTGTTTGTTGGTAGTCTGTATATCTTCTTTGGAGAAATGTCTATTTAGGTTTTCCACCCATTATGGGACTGGGTTGTTTGGGGTTTTTTTTGATATTGAGCTGCATGAGCTGCTTGTATATTTTGGATATTAATCCTTTGTCAGTTGCTTCAATTGCAAATATTTTATCTCATTCTGAGTGTTGTCTTTTCATCTTGTTTGGTTTCATTTGCTGTGCAAAAGGTTTTAAGTTTCATTAGGTCCCATTTGTTTATTTTTGTTTTTATTCCCATTTCTCTAAAAGGTGGGTCAAAAAGGGTCTTGCTGTGATTTATGTCAGAGTGTTTTGTGTATGTTTTCCTCTAAGTGTTTTACAGTGTCTGGCCTTACATTTAGTCTTTAATCCATTTTGAGTTTATTTTTGTGTATGGTGTTCACAAGTGTTCTAATTTCATTCTTTTACATGTATCAGTAGAGTTTTCCCGGCACCAATTATTGAAGAGACTGCCTTTTCTCCATTGTATATTCTTGCCTCCTTTATCAAAGAAAAGGTGACCATATGTGCATGGTTTTTTCTCTGGGCTTCCTCTCCTGTTCCATTGATCTATATTTCTGTTTTTGTGCCAGTACCATACTGTCTTGATTACTGTAGATTTGCAGTATAGTCTGAAGTCAGACAGCCTGATTCCTCCAGGTCCATTTTTCTTTCTCAGTATTATGTTGGCTCTTCCGGGTCTTTTCTGTTTCCATACAAATTGTGAAAGTTTTTGTTCTAGTTGTGTGAAAAATGCCATTGGTAGTTTGATAGGGATTGCACTGAATCTGTAGATTGCTTTGGGTATTATAGTCATTTTCACAATGTTGATTCCTCCAATTCAAAAACATGGTATATCTCTCCATCTGTTTGTATAGTCTTTGATTTCTTTCATCTGTGTCTTATAGTTTTCTGCATAGAGGTCTTTTGTCTCCTTAGGTAGGTTTATTCCTAGGTATTTTATTCTTTTTGTTGCAATGGTAAATGGGAGAGTTTCCTTAATTTCTCTTTTAGATATTTTGTCATTAGCGTATAGGAATGCAAGAGATTTCTGTGCCTAATTTTTGTATCCTGCTATTTTACCAAATTCATTGATTAGCTCTAGTAATTTTCTGGTAGCATCTTTAGGATTCTCTATGTATATAGTATTATGTCATCTGCAAACAGTGACAGTTTTACTTCTTCTTTTCTGATTTGGATTTCTTTTATTTCTTTTTCTCCCCTTATTGCCATGGCTAGGACTTCCAAATCTATGTTGAATAATAGTGTTGCAGAGTGGGCAAGCTTGTCTTATTCCTGATTACAAACTGATGGTTTCAGTTTGTCAGCATTGAGAACGATGTTGCCTATGGGTTTGTCATAATTGGCCTTTATTATGTTGAGGTAGTTTCCCCCTATGCCTACATTCTGGAGAGTTTTTCTCCTTAATGGGTGTTGAATGTTGTCAAAAGCTCTTTCTGCATCTATTGAGATTATCATGTGTTTTCATCCTTCAATTTGTTAATATGGATTATCACACAGATTGATTTGCATACATTGAAGAATCCTTGAATTCCTAGGATCAACCCTACTTGATGATTGTGTGTGATCCTTTCAATGTGCTGTTGGATTCTGTGTGCTAGTATTTTGTTGAGTATTTTTGCATCTATGTTCATCAGTGATATTGGTCTGTAGTTTTCTTTCTTTGTGATGTCCTTGTCTGATTTTGGTATCAGGGTGATGATTGCCTCGCAGAATGAGTTTGGGAGTGTTCCTTCCTCTGCTATACTTTGGAAGAGTTTGATAAGGATAGGTGTTAGCTCTTCTCTAAATGTTTCATAGAATTCACCTGTGAAGCCATCTGCTCCTGGGCTTTTGTTTGTTGGAAGATTTTTATACACAGTTTCAATTTCAGTGCTTGTGATTGGTCTGTTCATATTTTCTATTTCTTCCTGGTTCAGTTTGGAAGGTTGTACTTTGCTAAGAATTTGTCCATTTCTTCCAGTTTGTCCATTTTATTAGCATATAGTTGCTTGTAGTAGTCTCTTATGATCCTTTGTATTTCTCTGGTGTCCATTGTAAGTTCTTCTTTTTCATTTCTAATTCTGTTGATTTGAGTCTTCTCCCTTTTATCCTTGGTGAGTCTGGCTAATGGTTTATCAATTTTGTTTATCTTCTCAAAGAACCAGCTTTTGCTTGTATTGATTTTTGCTTTTGTTTACTTCATTTCTCTTTTATTTATATCTGATCTGATCTTCATGATTTCTTTCCGTCTGCTAACTTTGGACATTTTTGTCCTTCTTTCTCTAATTGCTTTAGGTGTAAGGTATTTTTGTTTATATGAGATTTTTCTTCTTTCTTCATGTAGGATTGTATTGCTATAAACTTCCCTCTTAAGACTGCTTTTGCTGCATCCCTTAGGTTTTGGGTCGTTGTGTTCTCACCATTATTTGTTTCTAGGTATTTTGCAATTTCCTCTTTGATTTCTTCAGTGATCTCTCAGTTATTTACTAGCATAGTGTTTAGCCTCCATGTTTTTTATATTTTTTACAGTTTCTTTCCTGTAATTGATATCTTTTTTTCATAGTATTGTGGTCAGAAAAGATATTTCAAATGACTTCAATTTTGTTAAATTTACTAAGTCTTGATTTGTGACCCAAGATATGATGTATCCTGGAGAATGTTCCATGAGCACTTGATAAGAAAGTGTATTCTGTAGTGTTTGGATGGAATATCCTATAAATATCAGTTAAGCCCATCTGATCTAATGTGTCATTTAAAGCTTGTGTTTCCTTATTTATTTTCATTTTGGTTGATCTGTCCGTTGGTGAAAGTGGGTTGTTAAAGTACCCTAATATGACTGGGTTCCTGTCAATTTCCCCTTTTATGGCTGTTACCATTTGCCTTATGTATTGAGGTGCTCCTATGGTGGGTGCATAAATATTTACAATTGTTATATCTTCTTCTTGGATTGATCCCTTGATCGTTATGTCATGTCCTTCTTTGTCTTTTGTAATAGTCTTTATTTTAAAGTGTATTTTTTCTGATATGAGAATTGTTACTCCAGCTTTCTTTTGATTTCCTTTTGCATGGAATATCTTTTTCCATCCCCTCACTTTCAGTATGTATGTGTCTCTAGGTCTGAAGTGGGTCTCTTGTAGACAGCATATATACGAGTCTAGTTTTTGTATCCATTCAACCAGTCTGTGTCTTTTGGTTGGAGCACTTAATCCATTTACATGTAAGGTAATTATCGATATGTTTGTTCCTATTACCATTTTCTTAAATGTTTGGGTTTCTTATTGTAGGTCTTTTCCTTCTTTTGTGTTTCCTCCCCAGAGAAGTTCCTTTAGCATTTGTTGTAAAGCTTGTTTGGTGGTGCTGAATTCTCTTAGCTTTTGTTTGTCTGTAAAGGTTTTAAGTTCTCCATCAAATCTGAATGAGATCCATGCAGAGTAGAGTAATCTTGGTTGTAGGTTTCTCCCTTTCATCACTTTAAATATGTCGTGCCACTTCCTTCTGGCTTGCAGAGCGTATGCTGAAAGATCAGCTGTTAAACTTATGGGAACTCCCTGTATGTTATTTGTTGCTTTTCCCTTGCTGCTTTTAATATTTTTTCTTTGTATTTCACTTTTGATAGTTTGATTAATATGTGTCTTGGTGTGTTTCTCCTCGGATTTATCCTGTATGGGACTCGCTGCACTTTCTGGACTTGATTGACCATTTCCTTTCCCATATTAGGGATGTTTTCAATGTTAATCCCTTTAAATATTTTCTCAGACCCTTTCTTCTTCTCTTCTTCTGGGACCACTATAATTCTAATGTTGGTGCATTTAATTTTGTCACAGTGGTCACTGAGACTGTCCTCAATTCTTTTCATTCTTTTTTCTTTATTCTGCTCTGTGGCAAATATTTCCACTCTTTTATCTTCCAGGTCCCTTATCCGTTCATCTGCCTCAGTTATTCTGCTATTGATTCCTTCTAGAGAATTTTTAATTTCATTTATTGTGTTGTTCATCATTGTTTGCTTGGTCTTTAGTTCTTCTATGTCCTTGTTAAATATTTCTTGTATTTTCACCTTTCTATTTCCAAGATTTTGGATCATCTTTAGTATCATTACTCTGAATTCTTTTTCAGACTGTCTGCCTATTTCCTCTACATTTGTTTGGTCTGGTCGGTTTTTACCTTGCTCCTTCATCTGCTGCATATTTCTCTGTCTTCTCATTTTGTTTAACTTACTGTGTTTGTGGTCTCTTTTTCACAGGCTGCAGGTTCGTAGTTCCCATTAATTTTGGTGTCTGCCCCCAGTGGCTGAGATTGGTTCAGTGGCTTGTGTAGGCTTCCTGGTGGAGGGGACTGGTGCCTGTGTTCTGGTGGGTGGGTGTGGATCTTGTCCTTCTAGTGGGCTGGGCCGTGTCCAGTGGTGTGTTTTGGAGTGTCTGTCAACTTTGTATGACCTTAGGCGACCTCCTGCTAATGGGTGGGATTCTGTTCATATCTTGCTGTTTGTTTGGCATGCGGTGGCCAGCACTGGAGTTTGCTGGCTGTTGGGTGGAGCTGGGTCTTCATGTTGAGATGTAGATATCTGAGAGAGCTCTTGCTGATTGATATTTCATAGGGCTGGCAGGTCTCTCTTGGTCCAATGTCCTGTACTCAGCTCTCCCACCTTGGAGACTGAGGCTCCTCACCTGGCTGGATCACCGAGACACTGCCAGCCTCTTGGCTTGAAAAAAAAGGAAGAAAAAAATAAAATAGAACAATGAATCGATAGAACCCCAGACCCAAATGGTAAAAGCAAAACTAAACATAAAAAATGACACAAAGAAACATACACATACACACTCACAAAAGGAGAAAAAAAGGAAAAAAATTTAGAAATAATAATAAAGTTTTAAAAATAAAAGTACATAAAAAGGAAGAAAGAGAACATCCAAAGCAATAAACAAATCAACCAATGATAACAAGCACTAAAAACTAAACTAAGATAAACATAAAACCAAAACCAAATCAGAGCCAGAAAGCAAACCCCGTCTACAGTTGACCCTAATGTCCACTCTCTCGATTTTGGGACATTTGTCTTCTATTCTATTACACAGATGCTCTGTTTATTAAGTTGATTGTGGGGATTTTATCTGCTGCTCTTGCGGCTGCACGGAGAAATTTCCTTTTCTCTTCTTTGTTCACATAGCTCCTGGGGTTCAGCTTTCATTTTGGCCCTGCCTCTGCATGTAGGCCACCCTCAGGTCTCTGTTCCCCACCCAGACAGGAGGGGGTTAAAGCAACAGCTGATTAGGTCTCTCTTTCTCACTCAGGCTTGGGAGATGGAGGGGTATGGTAATCATAATTGGCATGTAGGGCAAGCCTGTTGTGGTAGAGGCCAGCATGACATTACAACAGCCTGAGGCATGCAGTGTGTCCTCCCTGGGAAGTTGTCCCTGGATCATGGGACCCTGGCAGTGGCATGCTGCACGGGGTGGGTGGGTGGGTGTTGGTAGTGACCTGTGCTTGCACACAGGATTCTTGGTGTCAGCAGCAGCAGCATTAGCAGTTCATGCCCGTCTCTGGGCTGTCAGCTGATATCCTTGGCTCGTGCCCATCTCTGGAGCTCACTTAGTTGGTGCTCTGCTTTCTGTGGGCACAGGGAGTGGGAATCACTTCTTCTTACACATCTCAAAACAATAGTCTCTTGCCTCTCTGGCAGGTCCAGTCTTTTTTCTGGACTCCCTCTTGGCTAGCTGTGGTGCACTAGCCCCCTTCAGGCTGTCTTCACACAGCCAACCCCAGTCCTCTCCCTGCGGTCTCACCTCTGAAGCCCAAGCCTCAGATCCCAGCCTCCACCTGCCCCAGTGAGTGAGCAGACAAGCCTCTCAGGTTGGTGAGTGCTGGTCAGCACCTATCCTTTGTACGGAAATCTCCCCACTTTGCCCTCTGCTACTTTTACCCCTGTTGCTGTGCTCTCCTCCATGGCTCCAAAGCTTCCCCACACCACCCCCCATCCCCACCAGTGAAGGGACTCCCTAGTGTGTGAAAACTTTTCATCCTTCACAGCTCCCTCGCAGAGGTGCAGGCCCCATCCCTATTCCTTTGTCTCTTTTTTCTTTTGCCCTACCTAGGTACATGGTGGGTTTCCTACCTTTTAGGAAGTCTGAGGTCTTCTGTCAGCATTCAGTAGGTGTTCTGTAGGAATTGTTCCACATGTAGATGTATTTTTGATGTATATGTGGGGAGGACGGTGATCTCCACATCTTACTCCTTTGCTATCTTGAAGGTCTCTATGCCTCCATTCTTTTCCCAAAATCCTCGATCATCTTCACTATCATTATTCTGAATTCTTTTTCTGGAAGATTGCCGATCTCCACTTCATTTAATTGTTTTTCTGGGGTTTTATCTTGTTCCTTCATCTGGGACATAGTCCTCTGCCTTTTCGTTTTGTCTCTCTTTCTGTGACTGTGGTTTTCATTCTGCACGCTGCAGGATTGTAGTTCTTCTTGCTTTCTGCCGTCTTCCCTCTGGCCGTTGTTGTTTTTAATTACAGATTTTATTTCACTTCTAGTGACAAGACTGTTCAAATTATCTGTTTTCTCTTGACTCAACTGTTGCAGGCTGTAAGTTTTTAGAAACTTGTCCGTTTCTTCTAAGTTGCCCAATTTGTTGGCATATAACTCTTCTTAGTATTCTCTTACAATTTTTTGCATTTCTGTGGTATCAGTTGTTACTTCTCCTCTTTCTTTCTTATTTTCTTTATTTGGGTCCTCTCTCTTTTCTTCTTGGTGAGCCTGGCTAGAGGTCTGTCAATTTTGTTTATCTTTTCAAAAAACCAGCTCTTGGTTTCATTGATCTTTTCTATTGTTTTTTAAATCTCTATTTATTTCCTCTGTGATCTTTATTAGTTCCTTCTGCTGACTTTGGATTTTATTTGTTCTTTTTCTAATTCTTTAAGATAGTAGTTTAGGTTATTTATTTGAGATTTTTCTTGTTTCTTGAGGAGGGCCTGTATCACAATGAACTTCCCTCTTAGAACTACATCACATAGATTTTGCAAGGTTGTGTTTTCATTGTCATTTGTCTCGAGGTATTTTCCAATTTCCCCTTTGATTTCATAATTGATCCACTTATTTTTAGTAGCATGTTTAGGTTTAGTATTTCTATACTCTTTGTTTGTGCTTGTCTGAGAAATTCTTTATCTGTTTTTCTCTTTTAAATGACAATCTTGCTGGGTAGAGTATCCTAGGTTGCAGGTTTTTCCTTTTCAGGACTTTGAATATATCATGCCACCTCTTTCTGTTCTGCAAAATACCTGAAGAAAAATCAGCTTTATGGGGGTTCCCTTGTAACTGACTCTTTGTTTTTCTCTTGCCTCCTTTAGAATCCTCTCTTTATCTTTAACTTTTGCCATTTTAATTATGATGTCTTGGTATGGGTCTGTTTGGGTTCATCTAGTTTGGGACCCTCTGTGCTTCCTGTACCCAAATATCTGTTTTTTTCTTTAGGTTTAGGAAAATTTTCAGCCATAATTTCTTTTTTTTTTTTTTGGTAATACATTTATTTATTTATTTTTGGCTGTGTTGGGTCTTCATTGCTGTGAACAGGCTTTCTCCCTAGTTGTGGTGAGTGGGGGCTACTCTTCATTGTGGTGCACAGACTTCTCATTGTGGTGGCTTCTCTTGTTGTGGAGCTCGGGCTCTAGGTGCACGGGCTTCAGTAGTTGTGGTATGCAGGCTTAGTAGTTGTGGCTCGTGGGCTCTAGAGCACAGGCTCAGTAGTTGTGACGCATGGTCTTAGTTGCTCCATGGCATGTGGGATCTTCCTGGACCAGGGCTTGAACCCATGTCCCCTGCACTGGCAGGCAGATTCTTAACTACTGCACCACCAGGGAAGTCCCACATAATTTCTTTAAATACGGTATGGATGCCAGCCACATCTTTTCTCAGTGTTCTGTCCATTATCCCCTTGATAGGGGGTTAGTGTTGTGCTTCCCGGAGCCTGAAGTGGTGATTGAGCAGGGCCTCCTATTTGCTCCATGGCTGTCACAGTTCTGTTGGGGGGAGGTTCTGTTCCCCAGTTGTTAGAGTAGATGCCCTGAGGGTCAGGTTTCATAAGGCTCCATTGCCCTTAAGTGTGTGCTCTGTCCCCAAGGAGGTGATTGCTGAAGCAAGTTACGACCAAGTGGTCAAAAGGACCTAAGTGCCACCTGTGCAGGTGTCCATGGTTCTGCCTAGAAAAAGGCCAAGATCATGTCCCTTTCTCTGTTGTGTTTGTCCCAGACCTGGTGCTAGGCTGGTGCTTGGGGCTGTGGTACTGTGGCTGCAGAAATTGAGGTGGCTGTGCTGATACAGCCTGGGACCTGGGCTGCCTATGTGGCAGGGCTTTCCCAGGACCTGTCCACCCTAGGTCTAGCTTCAAGCTGTGGTGTGGGTTGGGTGGAATGGGAGAGTTCCCACTGGGAAATGAACCACTGCATACTCCTCCCCAGGGGCTGTCTTCCCAAGGCACGCATTTCTGTGGTGCCACCTGGTGTGCACACCAACAAAGTCCACCCCTGCTGGACCCACTCCCACTATGCACATACTGACAGTGGGCTCTAAGTTTCAGCCAAGACCACACCCAAGGCCCTCCAGGCTGTCTCTGTGGAGCTAGATCAAGTCTTCTCCAGGGCCTATCTGCTCAATATTCAGCTCCTGGCTGCTGCTAGCAGCCCCACTTGGTGTGGATTTGGGGCTGGGAAGTGTGGTGAGGTGGCAGCCATCAGCATAGGTCTCCTTCCAACCTGATTGCTAGCAAGCCTGCACACGTGCCCTCCTTGACAGCAGAGTCCAGGCCCCTCCAGCCCCTCTGTCTGTCTCAGTGAATCTCCTATCAGGCAAGTGAGCTCCTCAGGTTGAAGTCCTGCACCTGTGGACTTTCCCTCCTTCACAGATCCCTCCCAGGGGCACCGGACCCATCCTGATGCTTTTTTCCCCCATCCTACCTTGTTATGTGGGGATCTTTCTTGCACCTTTGTTTATATAAGAGACCTTCTGCCAGTTTCCCATTGGTTTTCTGTGAGAGTTGTTCCATAGGTAGATGAATGTTGATGTGTTTGTGCGGGGAGGTGAGTTCCATATCCTCCTAGTCTGCCACCTGGGTCCTCTCCGAGGCATGATAAGATTTATATCTTTAAGGACAATAAATAAAAATGTAAGTTTTCTCCTGGGAGTTTTAGAGTATATTTGTCTATTATAAGTCTTAGGATAATTATTAGTAAAATAGTTTTGAAGCACAGGGCAACTTTGCTCCAATATCCTGATCTTTAAGACTATCTACAAGCAATTTTGAGAGGAATAGGTGAGGTCTTAGGATGGTAAAGATAGGTGGGCCTTGACTTGTTTCTAGAGTTGTAATTGTAGTTTTGTAGGAATTTGCAAGACAAAGAGAGTTGTTCCTTTAAGCCCTTAAATATTGTACTCCAGCTGATTTATTTCCTGATTATTTGTAAGAGGACCTGGGGAATTGCTGAGAAGAAAGATCAATTTTTGAAAAGGAGAATTGATGTTGGATTTTGCTTTAAGACTAATTTCTATTCTTTCATCTTCATAAGGAGTTCCTTAAGGCTGGTCATTATAATTGTTTTCTTTTCAATTTGATCCTCCCATAGGTACCAGTATGACAGCTGCTTATGATGAGAGCTCTCAATTTTTTTCCCTTTTAAATACAGCCAATTGTAAGTATCTATTGCCTGGCCATTGATAAGTAGGATCTTATATTAATTTAAAAAGGTTACTCAAACCAATAAGCATTTTGTGGTTTACCCAAAGATGTTAGAGGCATCTCACAAGAGAGTATATAGCCCTCACAAGATCAAGAAATTTTACTCCCAGATATAGTCTAAGAAGGTGAAAGCTCTTCCTTGCTACTGGCAGTAAGAATGGTGTAGTGAAAAAGGTGTCTCCAGCGTCCCACAAATAATGTGGGGCACCTCCTGCTGTAAATATGCTAATCAATGCACTGGGCAGATGCTACTGGAATGGAATTTGTCCAGCATTAACAAGCAACAGAGGTTGATATGAAAAAGACCCCTTGTGGACTGGTACCCCTTAAGAAAAACTCCCCTGGGAGCTGGCACAGCCAGACAAAGAGAGTGCTGCTTGTGACTTTGTGTCTCAGAATCCCAGTCTATTCAACTGGCCACCTGATGCACCTTTCAGATGTCAGAGACCACAGAGAATATTCCCACTGGACACAAGGCCAAGCTCTAGGGACATAGAAAAGTATGGAAGACAAAAACCTTCTCCCGTTTTACATAGAGAACCCACAGCTGAGTTTGACTGAAGAAACACTGGCCTGGTGAGAATGGTTAACTCACCAGCCTGTGAGCCTGGCTCAGAGAGCAGGCTGATAGGGACTCTGCCTGCATTCTTCCCTATTTCTTCCTCCTTATGACAAACAACACAATAGACAGGCAAACAGACACACACACACACACACACACACACACACATACACACACGCAACAGTGACCATCTTTGAGAGAAGAATCCACAAGTGTTGCTAAGTCCAAGGAACTTAGTTCCACAATTATTTTCTCCTGCTAATCTAAACTGAGTGAGAGAGAGAGAGAAAGAAGGCACTCTCACCACTTCCCTTTGAAAGAGACCTTGGGGTCAGAGATCAGGAGGCTGACATGTAAGAAATCTTACCTTCTGCTGGCCTTTGTCACATGTCCCAGGATCTCTCAGCTGCAGCAGCCTCAGAGTGGGAAACAGGTCCAGCCAGCCCCCTGGCTGACTCACCAACCACTGGGGAGGGGGAAAATTTCCCCCCCTTTCCCACTTGAGTTGTTGTGGCTGGACTAATCAAATTGACACAAGACAGATTAACAGGAGAAAAAGAAACAAATTTAAATTCATGCACATGGAGGTCCCATAGAAATGGAAACCTAAGAAGTGGCCAAATCAGGCAGCTTTTATACTTTCTCTGCAGGTTTTGGCTGCTAGATCCTAGGGTTCTTTTAAAAGGTTATGAATTTTCAGGTCTTTGGTAATACCAACTAGTTGTCTTATTTCTGTGATGGTAAGTAGTAGGTCACAGAAATTTAAATACTCTTAACAGTCAGTTGGTCCCTTTTTATTCCTCCTGTTGTACAAAATCTTTAAAAATCTTTTGAATCCCGAGATGCATGAAATTTCAAGTTTCAGTTTCAAATCCCCCACTGCTCTGACCTTATGGGTTATTACTGGGAAGATGGATGTCCTCAGAAGCTGAATTCATAGGTATCTGCTTTCCTCTCCAGGGTGTCACAATCAGCCTCACAGGGATAGGGTTGGCCCTCACGCCCTCATGTATGATGGTGGCAGGATCACTGGGACTGGACCCTACACTCTGAGGGCATAGAAACGATGCTTTGGCATACTAGTTCACCAGGGCACTGAGCTATGTCCAGCCTGATTCTATGGGCATTTTATAGTTAGTGAAGAGCTTGCTAACTTCCTGGGTATTTTAGGCAGGGAAGGCACTAGGTGTTCAGGCTGTTTATGTAGGACCATTGTATCTTTTGCCACCATGTGTTGCCGTGGCCCACAATATCCCACAGGATTGGGGGAGGAGGTGCAACAGCAGCAATGTTTGTAGCAAGAGAGGGACCAGAGGCCTTGGGTGTACCTGCCTTCCTGAGGCTCCATGCTTTCCTGAGCCAGGGTGCCCTAATTGTACTCATTACTACTGGAGTCCTGAAAATACAGAGGAAGGGAGTCTCCTTTTTGTAAGGGAGTCCCCTCCTTTATCTGGTAGTGCACGCTTGGACAGGGGTTGTCACCTGTATGTCCCAGCCTTTAACTAATGAAAATCTTAGCCAGTTTTCCTAACAGTTATACCTGAAGTCTAACACCCTCCGGGGGAATTCACCATCTGTGGGGCACTGATGGGTACAAGACATGTCCACAGAAACTCAAATCAGCTCGGATGAGCATTGCTCTGAGGTTTGTGAAAACTCTGGTTGTCCCCTTCAGAGTTAGCACTATAGGATAGGAAGCATCTTTGTAGGTGGTACACTGCAGCACAAATGCCAGCAAGTGGTGGGCCTCCCCCACGGAGAATTACCCAGGAGAGCTAAGGGGCAACTCCAAGTTCCTGCTCATAATGCCTGTTGTTATGACTTTGTTAAATTAACATGTGTTAAGTGGGGCAGGGTGCCAGATGGCTGGTGAGTTGCAGTTCAACAACAGACCACAAGAGAAATTGAAATAGTGAAGTAATTACTCAGAGGCTCTGGAGGAAGGACACAGTACACCTGGAGGGCCCACTGGGGACATCAAGGTGAATGCAGAGAGAAAGAGACAGGACCTGGAGCACATGCCTTTATTAGGGTCATGGGTGTAGTGCTTTGGGGTTCCTGGACCAAGGCTGGATTGGTCAATTCAAGCCAGAAGAGCAGGGTCTGGTGAATTTCTTTGGGGTCTTATCTAAGGGGAACGAAAAGGGAAGGCCCTGGGAGGCCACAGGGGTTGTTGATCAGAAGGGCTGTTGGAGGAGTCATATTAGGAACTTATTCACTTGTGACTCTGTGGGCAGCTGTCTAGGACATGTGCTTGCATGAGGGGCTAATGTCAGCTAAGGTCCCTGCAGGTCAGTTTGCCAAACAAAATGGATTCAAGGCAGCAATACTGTGAAGTGTGTTGACCTAAGACAAATAGACTGCATATATTTCTCCAGCAAAGATGGGATTATTCAGGGTCAGCAGAGAATTGCAATTTGAGGTCTGCATACTTGGGGAGGTACCTGAAAGCTCCTGCATAGCAAGGGAAGTAGAACTCCTTTATGAGGGGAAAAGGATGTTGGGACGAACTGTTGTAAACAAAGAGGCCATGGCTTCTTATTGGCTGGGTCCTCGTCAGGAAGGAAGAGGATCTTTCTTCCTCCTGTAGGGCTCTGCTACTGTTGGAGGGTGTGCGAGCGCCCCCTGCTGGTTTCCTGGCTCTATTTAATGCAGGTGTCTTTATTAATTTTTTACAAGCTCAACTCTTGACAAGGACAAAACAGCAATAATCAAAGCTGTAAAAATATAATATTTATTCTGGACAACATTAAGTTTGCCTAAGTGTAGTGACAAATGCAATTTCAAAAGTGCATTAAGCCTTTAAAAACTTATTCTCCTGAAAGCCCTGCTTCCCGTTGCACAATCCCTATGTCTTCTCGATCTCTCAACTATTTTGGGGGGGTGGAGGAAACAGGTGAAAAATTGGTAGAAGGCTATGATACTTAGCTGTAGTTGCTATAGGTCTGAAATACCTTAAAAGAGAGATAACTATTTAACTTTGGACTAAAAGTAGATGTATATACTCCAACATACTCGAGCCAAATTCTGTGGTTCAAGCCATGTGTCTATAAAACACTATTTGTTTTGGTATTTGGCTTTTGACAGCTTTTAATCCAACTTCTCCTTCTTCTATTTCTGCCTCACAACTGGGCAAGATGGTAAGAAAGCCTAGGTGCTCCTTACTTTAGAGCAGGTGGAAAGTTCAATCCATGCATGGGAATCCTCGTCTCAGCCCCACCCCTAACCATCATACAAACCCCAAGCCAGTCTCCTTTCCTTTTTCTTCAAGCTGTGTAGGACCTGCCTGGGAGCTGCTCTGCCCTCCCCAGAAACCCTCCATTATGTGAGTAATAAACATGTTTGTACCCTCTTTGAATGTGTGTGTCATTATCAGTCTGGACATCCAAACAAAATTTTGAATGAAAGTTCCTCCTCTATCTTCAAGTTGGCTACAACAGAATGTTGCTCTCATAATCTTTTTTGAAATGCTGTCGACTGAAATTTGAGGTCCTGGCTGGAGGCTGGTAGTTCCCCTTCCTGAACAGCTTATTATGTCCACACATCAATCACTTCCCTTGGTATCTCACACTCAAAGCACTATGCAGCAGTTAAAATTGCCCCAGGTTCAGGTATCAGACAACTAGGGATACTCTTATGCCTTTATGTCTGATAACTTATTTAAATTAGCCAACCCACAGGGAGCCCACAACACCTAGCTAAGGACAGCCCACTTGCCGTGTACAAGCTGCCCCCTAGAGCTTCAACTTGCTGTTACCCTGTCCCAGGTGCAACCTCTCATTTAACCCTGCCTGGCAGCCTTCTCTTGTTTGGGACTGCAAGTTATTAAAAAGTTCTGTCTTTTATCTATCATAGTGTCATTGTGTTGTGTCCCACCATTAAAATAATCTTTAAAACTTATCAAACAATTGGCATTACAGACAGCATGTCTAGGCCATTATGGCTGATATATGGGCAGCTTTGTAGGAGGATATGCTCTTGGGTTATTATGGGTTCCAGACCACTGAAAAAATGGCTTGGGGCAAAACTTCCACTTGTTGGTGAGCTTTAGCCTTGATGCTGTGTCTGCTGGTAGTAGCTGCATCTCTCCTTTCCTAAATTTTCTGGGTGTCAGAATATTCAAAATGAACACTGCTGATTGGCTAAACTCTGGGGGCCATATGCAGTTCAGGTAGGGGCTCACCTTAGGGCAATCTGAGTGACAGGCCACTTAGCCGCACTTTCTAGGTCTGGGCATTCTGGTTGTTACTGACCAAACTTGGGTCACCTCACCAGTGCACAGCAATGCCAATCTACTGACATCAGGTTGTGGTGAAGGAAAGTGCAGGGTTTATTGCAGGAGCCAAGGAAGGAGTGTGGGTGGCTCATGCTCAAAAGACCCAAACTCCCTGATGAGTTTCAGGGGAGGGTTTTTAAAGATAGAGTGAGGGAGAGAGCTGCAGGGTCTGTGATCAGCTCATGCACAATTCTCTGTCTGATGGTGAGGTAAAAGTGTGGTGTCACAGGGGTTAACATCATCAATACTCAGGCTCCAGCTGGTCTGGGGGCTACATGCTCATGGTCATGATGCAGTTAGCTTCTTCCTTCTGGTGCAGGTTTTAGTATCTGCAAAACAGCTAAGGACTGTGCATCAGACACTGTTATCCATGTCCTTCATGGAGGAACTAAAGTTTATGTGACTCTGCTATGTGGGTGATCTATTGTTTAAATTGTTACCAGTTCTCCTGACCCAACTGCTATCTTTTGTTACTACATGTTCACGTTCTTGCAGTCATTAAATCTTGAGACAGGTTTTTATGACTCAAGGGAGGCCTGGAAGACTAAAGCTTTTCTACAAACAAGAGGCAAGTGGGGGCGGTCCACACCCAGAAGGCCTCATGAGGTTGTGCTCAGTTATATGGTATATTTCTAGTTGCAGCCTGTATTTGGCAGAGGTTTATCCCAAGGGCCTATCACCTCTTGGGTGTCAGTACTTCTGTAATATTATTTTGGGCAGAACTTTAGTTTATCCATGTATTCTAGGTAACCCCTGTGGAGAAAGGTGTTGGCTGGACCTGCCCACCATATAGAAGAGGCACCTGGGTCTCCTTGCCAATGTTATGCAGCTGGAGGTGTTACTGACCAGGGTTCTTGGGCTCCTTAATCAATAGAAAGTGATCAGAGGCCAGACAAGAAATTTAGGCAAGGCTTTACTGGGGCCCCTGCTGCATCATGGAGGAGAGAGAAGAAACAACAGATTTCCTTGCTTGCTCCCTCCCTGAGGGGGTGTGAGCTGGCTCCTTATAAGGAGTGAAGGTAGGGGTGTGACCAGGAGTCGTGTCGGAGGGGTGGCTCAGGTGGTGTGCCCACCCCTTGTTGGTGGTGTGTGCAGGGGGCATGTGCAGTACCCTGCTGTTGCTCCTGACCCCCTGCTTTTGCTCCAGGCCCTTTAAAAGTGGCAATTGGGATTTTTGGTCTCTTTGTATCTTTTGTTTAGAATTTGCCCTAACTGCACAAGCATGCAGTTGTTTTTTATCCCATATAGTTTCCTTGTATTTTGTTGCTTGAGGAGAGGTGTATCCAGGTGCAAGCATTGCAGCACAGTAGCAAAGAGTCCCAGGTCGCAGCCTGTCTCATTGCCCCCTGAGGGACTAGATGCCCTATTCTTAAGGGGTAATGGGTCGAAGCTCTCTTCTTCTGAAACTTCTTCCTGCTGGACAAGGGTTGCAGACCCTAGCCTACCCTAGAGGTATAGATGTCCCTCTCTGATTGTTCCAAGGACCTATAGGGACCTGGGCCTCTTTCTGTTGGAATGGGCTGAATTCCTTGAGTCATCATAAGCCTTACTTCAAACTGTTGGAGCCTAAAGACACAAACTTAACCAAAAGGTTAAACAACAAGGGCAGGGACTTCTTTGGTGGTGTAGTGGTTAAAAATCCACCTGCCAATGCAGGGGTCATGGGTTCAAGCCCTGGTCCGGGAAGACCCCACATGCTGCGGAGCAACTAAGCCCATGCACCACAACTACTGAGCCTGCATTCTACAGCCTGTGAGCCACAACTACTGAGCCCACACAGCACAACTATTGAAGCCCAGGGGACTAGAGACCATGCTATGCAACAAGAGAAGCCACCAGAATGAGAAGCATGTGCACTGCAATGAAGAGTAGCCACTGCTCACCACAACTAGAGAAAGCCCGCATGCAGCAGCAGAGACCCAACACAGCCAAAAAATAAATATAATTTTAAAAAACATGTAAGCAAACAAGGGCTACAAATGAGAAGAACAGTAGCCACTAAAGGCCCTGGAAAGGGAAGGAACAAGGTTAACTTTGGGCTTCCTTAACTGTTGACCAGACAAGGGAGGCGACATCGCCCCTGCCAAACTTATGAAGCCACTCTGCCTGGGTGTATGTTTCCTTAATATTAATTTTACATGTCCTGTTGCATTGATCCAAGTGCAGCAGTAAGTATTACTTGTCGCACAGACTCTACCTTGTTCTGCCGGAAGGTAATCAACAGCCAGACGGTTGTCAAGAACCACATCAACCAAGGAAACAAGAGAGGTGCCAAGTCCCATTAAGGCTTCAGATAAGAGCCAACCCACTACATCATTTTACTTATTTGTTGATGGTGCCTGTCTTTTGAATAGATACCTCAGATCTTCCACTGGCTCACAGGTGTATTGTTCTTCTGTTGTGACCTGTGGGGCTTCTGGAGGTAAAAGCTTTAGTGTGGACAAATGTACCCAACAAGATGTCCCTTGAGTTTGACAGCAGTGGAGGTGGTTAAAATTACTTTATAGGGGACCTTCCATTTTGGCAATAGTTGGTCTTCAGGGATCCAACTTTCCAGGTTTTAAGAACTTGGTCCCTGGGGTTTATTTGTGAAGGGACTGCTCCTTCCTCTGTATTTTTAGTGGGAGCTGGCAGTGTTTTGTGGGCATAGTCCTGATTGCCTTCTGAACTTGTCCTAGATTAGTAATATATCTCAGGCCCTGGTTCACCTCCATCCAGTACAATGTAGTAGTAAGAAAAGGCCTCCCATATCATTTCAAATGGGCTAAGTCTCAGACCACTCCTGGGGGCTACACAGAGCCTGAGGAGTACAAGTTGGTCCAGGGTTCATGAGTTTTTTGGCAGAGCTTTGCTAAGGTTTTCTCTAAAGTATGGTTCATTTTCTCCACCTTCCCTGAAGACTGGATGTGTCAAGAGGTGTGTAGCTTGTAGCCTATCCCTAGGGCTGTTGTGAGCTACTGTGTGATTTTGGCTATAAAGGGTCCGTTATCGCTCTGGAGGGACTTTGGAAGTCCACACTGAATAATTATTTCTTTAAAAAGGGACTTACAGGCTTCCATAGCCTTTGTAGATCAGGTGTGGAAGGCTTCAACTCATCCTATGAAAGTATCGACAAACACCAGAAGATATTTATATCCTGATCATGGGGGCATTTGGGTGAAATCTAACTGCCAGTCTTCCCCTGGGATATGTCCCTTGGCATTGAATCGCCCTGAGTAAAGAAGGAGGAATTGGATGGGTCTGTGGGTTATTACAGCCACACAGATCACAGGCAAGTGTTACTTGTTTTTACTGTTCTTTTAAGCCCCTTCCCTGAAAAAGCCTTTTGCATCAAGTCCCATAGTACATCCCTCCCATAGTAGGCGGCATCATGTAAACTCTTAGTGAGTTTCCACTGTTGGGCCAGTAGGATTAGAACTTTATCCTCCTTTTTATACACCCTGTGCTTCCTTTCTCATACCCCATTTTTTTTGCATTTTCTTGTTCCTGTGGGGAATACTGGGGAAGGCTAGGGAGTTCAGGGGGGGCAATTTCTAGAGCCATAACTTGTTCATGTTCCTGCAATCATGATACCTGTTTTGCAATTTGATCAGCTTTGCTGTTCCCTTGGCTCACTCACAAAAGATCCATCCCTCTGATGGCTTCTACAGTATATTACGGCTACCTGGGTTGAAAGCTGCACTGCTTCTAAAAGAGCCAGAATCACATCTTTATGTTTTATGGGGGAATTTCTAGTGGTTAACATTCCTCTTTCTTTCCAAATAGCAGCCTGAGCCTGTAGCACATGCAACCCATAATTAGAGTCAGTAAAAATATTTAATTTCTTATCCTTCCCTAATTGCAAAGCTCTCATCAACGCAATTAGTTCAGACTTCTGGGCTGACATCTGGGGTGGCAGGGCCTTGGCTTCTATAACTTCATCTAGACTAACTATGGCATACCCCACCTTTCGGGTTCCCATTTCTACAAAACTGCTCCCATCAGTAAGCCATTCAACCTCAGAGCTGTCAAGAGGCTCATCTATAAGATCAGACCTGCTGGAGTAACTTTGTTCTATGGTCTCAATACATGGATGCACTGAGTCTCCACTCTCGACTGCTGGAAACAGAGTTGCCGGGTTCAGGGTTTGGCATACCTTTAAGGGAATGTCAGGGGTACCCTTTAGGAGGGCCTGATATCTTGTTAACCTTGCTCCAGTCAACCAGTGATGTCCTTTGACTTCCGGCACAGATTATACCTGATGAGGGGTTAATATCTAAGTGTTGTCCCAGGGTGAGCTTGGAAGCCTCACTAACCAACAGGGCTGTGGCTGCTACTGCCCGCAGGCAGCTTGGCCATCCCAGGGCCAATGAGTCAGAAGACGGTGGAGTAGAAGGACACAGAGTTTGCATCTTATCACAACTAGGGCACCTACCAGGCATTGGTGGGGGACCTCGGACACCTAAAGGGATGGAAGGAATTCCAGCGCGACTAGCTAGGATGTGGAGGGGAAGAAGGGGAGCAGGAAAGGTTGTGGCGTGATGGGACCAGGCACCCCTCCCTGTGGGGCAGCGGTGGGGAGGAGACGGGTTCCCACATGCGGAGGGGCCCAACCACGATGTGGGGATCGGTGGGGATGGAGAGAGACCTTTGGGGGATCAGGAGATCAGAAGGGAACACAGCTAGCATCTCCCCAACCGGCTTGGGCCTCGGCAAACCTGCTGGGGTCCTGGGCCTGAACCTCAGCCCTCTGGGGCCCCCTCCAGCCATGAGAGTCCTGAGCCTGAGCCCTGCCCACCACCCCCCCGCAACACCACCAAGGCCTTTTATGACCTTTTTTTTCTAATTTTATTTAATTTTTATTCTTTTAAAATTTTATTTTATTGTCTTATTCTTTGTTATTGTTCTGCTCCTTTTTGTTAGTTGTTTTGAAAAGTAAGCCACTGGTCTCTGATCTGGTCCCAACTTTTGGGTCAGATTCCTAGTGCTGTCCCTGATGTCTCACGAACATATAGGGTAAAGAGCTTGTCCAAATTTGGAAGCCCCAGTCCTGGAACTCTATTCAACTCAGTCTTTAGAGTCTCAAAGGCCTGACGGTGGTTCTCATTCCATTGATGGGGTTCCCTTTCTCCTCCCTTTAGAGCCTCTATGGGGTTTTTTCTATAAGGCCATAAGTTGGAATCCAGATACAACAGAACCCAGCCATCCCAGGGAAGCCTCTGAGTTGTCTCTTTGTGGTTGGAGATGGTAATGCACAAATTGCTGTTTTCGGATCTATGGCCAGGGCTCATGCCCCTGGGCTCAAAACAAATCCTAAATATTGAACCTGTTGCTGTAAGATCTGAGCCTTGGTTGGAGAGATTTTATATCCCCTTTTTGCCAGAAAATTTAGGACCCTAAGAGTATTGTGATCTGAATCTTGTTTGGTCTCACTACTTACCAATAAGTCATCAACATATTGTAACAGGGTTCCCTTCTCAAGGCTCAGTTCCCTCAGTTCTCTTGCTAACATGTTTCCAAAAAGATGGGGGCTGTCCTGAAAACCCTGTGGAAGCACTGTCCAGGTATACTGGGTAGCCTCTAGGGTGTCAGTGTCCATCCAATTCAAAGGAAAAAAGATATTGAAAGTCTGGATGTAGGGGAATACAGAAAAAATGCATCTGTGAGGTCCAAAACAGAGAAATGCTGAGCAATCCCTGGCACTTGGGTGAGGCAGCCTTATTCACTGCTCGTAAGTCTTGCACAAACCAACACTCTCTGTTAGGCTTCTGAGTGGGGAAGATTGAGTGTTGCATGGGGATTGGCAAGGCCTAATGAGTCCGTGTTTTAGGAATTTGCTGAGCAGTGGTTGGATTCCCCTCAGGTCCTCAGGTTTTAAAGGATATTTTCTCTTCCAGGTGTATTTTTCCCCAGGCGTTAACCTTATTTTTATCAGGGGAACACAGTTTGCTTTTCCTGGCACCAAGTTATTCCAAACTGCAGGATCTACTTGTTCTCTAATTTCTTGGGGGAGGTCTTGGGGAATATTTTGATGCCCAACACGTGGGTCATCTGGGGCTCATAATAGATGGCATTCTCTGTTTGGATTCTTTACCTCCTTGGACTTCACCCTGTCCTAAGAATAGACTAGGTCCTAACTCATTTAGCAAATCTCTCCCGAGGAGAGCGACAGGACATTCTGACATATATAAAAAGGAGTAATAATAATGAACTCCACTCTGCAGGCAAGGGGAGACATAAATCGCCTTACTTTTGCCTGTCCATCAACTCCCATCACAGTAGAGTCATGGAGAGAGGGCCAGCCGGCCAAGTCAGAACAGAGCAGACAGCTCCACTGTCTTCAAGAAATTCAGTTCTCCTACCTGCCACATAGAGGGTGACCCAAGGCTCTGTGGGAGTAATGAGGATGGATTGAGTGGGATCCAGAGCAGGGCAGTTGCTCAGGGCCAGTCATTCGGTGTGTGGGAATCTTGCATCTGAGAGATTCACAAGGAACTGGGGCAGGTCAGTGTTGCCCTTCAGGCATCCCACTAGAGGGCGCTCAGGACATTCCCCCTCCCAGTGCCCCCCTTTCCGACAAAAAGCACACTGGTTCGGGCCCAGGCAGCTTCTTGGTGGTCTGTCCAGCCTTCTCAGCCCTCCAGGGTCCCCTCGAGGTGGTGTGTGGATCAGAGCAGCCTAAAGCTGCATTTTCTTTATTAGCCTCTTACCGTTATTGGCCTCCTCCATTAAGTCTCGGTTGTTATAGGCCTTGAAGACCTCCTCTACCAAGGTTTACAATGGGGTTTGGGGCCCAGCCTCAAGATTTGGTAATTTTCTCTGGCATCAGGAGTAGCCTGGGTGACAAAATGTATGGCCAAGAATGTCCTTCCTTCTGAGAACTCAGGGTCTGTATTGGTGTACCTCCTGAATGCCTCTTTCACCAGGCTCAGGAAGATTGATGGGTTTTCACCTTTTTTCCTGTGTAACCTTTCAGACCTTATCATAATTTACAGCCTTCACCTTACACCTTTTCATTCCTTCTCATAGACAAGTAATACAATGTTTCATCCTAACCTGGCCTACACGATCTTCATAGTCCCAGTGTGGATCATGTTCTGGGATTGTATCCCCATCCACCTGATAAATTTGGTGGTGTGGATTTGTGGCCAGTAGGCCATCTGTGTGTTCTCTGTCCTTTCTTAGTATATGTTCCTTTTCATCCAGGGTGCAACAGTGGGCCAGAATAACCATGACGGCCTAACAGGTGAGAATGTCAACCCCAGCCTGATAAATTCATCCCTAAACGTGTCAGCGTTTAGAGACAACCTGACAAGCCTCTCCTCACAGATTAACCCAGTTAGTTTAGGATCTCTCTTTGGGATGTTCCAGGGGCCCTTTGAAGCACCCCAAAGTTAACTGGAAGTCAAGAGAATTTCAATTAGAATTTGATATTTGGGAAGTCTGTCAAAAGTTTAAAAATTTTAAAACACCCAGTCAGATAGGATCATAGTTTGCTGTGAAACAATATTTATTCCTTGAGATAAGGTGGGGGGAAAAATCAAAAGTAAATATAGATCTCTTAAAGGCACAAGAAATCACAGGATCTGTTATCAAAAGCAGCATTCCAGGACAACTTTGTTCTCTTATGAGAGAGAGAAACCAAATCCAGTCTTGCATCAGCCTACGCTTAATAAAATCCATTTACCTACTTAAATTTAATTCAACCTTAGAAAATCCTGACCACATACAAAATTCTTTTCTCAATGTTCCTCTTCCACAAGCATTCTGCAACTTTCTGTAGCCATACTTTGTCCTTTATTCTTTCCCCATTCAGAAATAGCCAGCTCTAGGACAAAATCACACTTTTCCCTTTAACAAAATACCTTCTTTTCTGAAAACACACATCCTACTTTCCTTAAGCAACCATGAACTGTCTTTTACAGTAGCATTCTGTAGATTGGTAGAGAACATGTCAAGGCGGCACCAAACAGCTTTAGTTTCTCTCTCACAAGAAGACAAGAGTAGATAAATTTAGACCTGTTTAGCAATTAAGGTTCCAATATTTTATCTTATTTGAAATGGCCTGTATATTTAATTAATTCCTACCATTTAACTTAGTTTCAGATTTACCAAAACTTGGAGAGACTGTTTTAGATGGAAGTTTCCAAAACATAATTATTCCTATAGAGTTTACCAGAAAGTTCTTATCCCAGTTACATTACTTAAAAATTTAATCATATCAGGTTATTTTCCCTGTTGACAGATTTTATAACAGAAACAGTATGCACTTATTGACTTCTAGTAACCCTAGATACAGTGAAAGCATTGCACTTAGCGTTGATGACTCTAAAGACAGGTCTGTATTAATTAAACCCACAAGTTTAAACCAGACAAACCAATTTCTACAGAACCAGAGATCTCATAGTTTTCCTGCTTGAATTTAAAATGGCCCTTTTTTTCCCTCAGTCTGGGGGACTACAGATGAGTCAGGTAGTTCCTGAGAGCCCTGGCAGAGTAGTGCATTGCAAGAGTAGAGGAAGGAAAAATGCAAGCTCTTGTCTTTTCTTTCTGTTCTTTAAAATCCCACTAAGTAACCCAAGGCTGGAGTCTCAGGCAATGTGGGCTGGGTTTGTATTTCAAGGCTCAAGTGCTCCACTATGCCCACAATATCAGTAGAGACTTGCAGGAGCAGTTGGACGGACAAAACTACATCACGAACAAAGATACAAATCACAAAATTTAAAGACACAAACAAGAAGTTTTCAACATAAAGGGGACGGGAATGCAGGTGTCAGGATCAAGGGAGAGGTAAAGGGAGGGGAGAGAGGAAAGACTGAAAAAGAGAAAGAGATAGAAAGAGGGAGATTTCAGTTTCAACCCACCCCCTGCAGGTGTCTATTCAGGCACCAACCTGTGCGCTTCCACAAAGGGCCAGTGAAGGAGGGAACACCCTATCCACTGGCCACCGGGGCAGTCAAGCCTGGACATACAGCCAGTTGTATATCGTCTGTGGTTCCCCAACCCACAGGTGTGACTCTCACCCATACATACACTAGTATATAGAAATCTGCCACTTCAGTCCATTCCCAGTGGGAGTTCTCTTGGTGGCAGGAAAATAAAGATGAGAATATTGGGACGATCAGACTTCCAGCCACTACACGATATGAGGTTTGAACCTCTATCACTCTCAAAAATCTCCGATCAGGGAGAAACCACTGGACCAAGGTGTGAGCTGTGAGGCGAGCCTCTCCCACCTTTGCTTGTCACCCGTCAAGGTGAACCATTGTCAGCCAGAGGGAGGAGGTCTCACAAGCTGAGAGGAATGATGCTGTAGCTGCCTGACGTCCACTCTCTTGGAAGGAAAGGACAGAAGTAAGAGAGGACAGAAGAGAGGACAGAGAGAGAAGTAGAGAGATTTCAGGAGAGGGAAAGGAACAAAGGGGAAAGGGAAAGTGGTGCGGGAAAAGGGACAAGGGGAGGGGGGAAGCATTGCCTGAATGAGGGTACTGAGGCCCCCAGGGGCCAGGAAGGCAGACTTACCAAACTTGCTGACTCTGAAACAAGAGGTTCAGGTGGCCGCTTGTCACGCACTGGGAAGCAGCATTCAGTGGTCCTGGAGGTGCCCAGATCCTCTCCTGGGAAGGGGACGATAGTCCCTTCGTGGTGTTGCCACAAAGTATGTCACCAATCAGTGTTCTTGACCTCCTTAACCAATAGAAATTGATCAGAGGCCAGGCGAGAAATTCAGGCAAGTTTTATTGGGACTCCTGCTGCAGCAGGGGGAAGCGAGAACAACATGTTCCCTTGCTTGCTCACTCCGAGGGGCGTGAGCTGGCTCCTTATAAGGAGTGAGGGTGGGGGTGTGTCCAGGGGTCGGGCAGGAGGGGTGGCTTAGGAGGTGTGCCCACCCCTTAGGTGGTGTTGTGTGCAGGGGGCATGCGCAGTACCCTGCTTTTGCTCCCAACCCTCTGCTTTTGCTCCAGGCTCTTCAAAAGTGGCAGCTGGGTTTTTTAGTCTCTTTGTATCTTTTGTCTAGAATTTGCCCTAACTGCACATGCATGCAGTTGTTTTTTGTCCCCTATAGTTTCCTTGTATTTTGTTGCTTGAGGAGAAGCGTGTCCAGGTGCAAGCATTGCAGGACTGTTACCAAGTCCAAGCTTGCTCTGCTCGCCACATGACAGGCCAATAAATCAGAGATGAGGTATTGAGGCAAGGAATACGACTTTATTTGGAAAGTGGGCCGACTGAGAAGATGGCGGACTAGTGTCTCCAAAAACCATCTTATCAGGATCTGGATGCCAGTTTCTTTTATGGAATCAGAGAGGTAAGTAAAGTAAAAAAGGCAAACTAGAAAGAGAGTGGCAGTGAGGAAGTAAAGTTAAAAGGGCCATCAGTCTTGCAAAACATCTCCTTGGAATGACCAGTCTTGATGAGAGGATGTGTTAATTTCAGCCATTTACATGTGGGCAGGGTCAGATGGTCTCCCTGAGAGCTAAACAGAGGCACTTTAGTTCAGCATTCAGGCAGAGGGGCTGGGTTCCCTGAGTCAAGGCATTATGCATAATTACAATAATAAAAACAACAAAAAGCAAAGGTTAAAGTCAAAGAAACAGATCCAACATAGAGTCCGATTTACTTCTTCCCTGTTACGATTCCCCACTCTCAATGTCCATTCCACAATCTTGTGGAAAAAGGAGTGACAACTGTTCTAACTGTTCCATCAGATAGATCTTTCTGGGAGCATCCGCCATCAGTGCCAGTGTTCCAAATGTTGAGATTTGTCTTTTGTTCCTTTTTGGAAGTGTCTACTTTACACCTGTTGACTTAAAAAAAAAAATTCACACCCTGAAAGTTGAGAGTTATTGGAAATTTTGAGGGTTTCAAGCCCGTGAGGCCACATCTGCAGTTAAGGAAATTAGCGTTTTTCTATGTATGGGAAGATGCAAGGCTCTGGGCTCACTGAAATCATTCCTTTGATATGCACCACAGCTATCTGGGGCCTGGATCCTGTATTTTCATATCCTGAGTGTCCTCAGGGATCATCATAAGGAGTGGCTCCAGTCTGATGGCTGCTAGATGGCAGGTATTCTCCTTCCTGAGTTTCATCAGGGTTCACTGGCTCACATTGGAGGGATGCAATCGCTGGTGACTGGTCCTCTCCTCTTGGTCAGGAATTTGACTAATATTTGGGAGACATTTTGTGATCAAATTTTCTCCCACAGTGCTGGGATGCTCATCCCAGGTCAGGTGAAAATTCTTTTTTTGTTTGTTTGCTTTTGTTTTTGTTTAAGTATTTTACAACTTTATTGGAGGATAATTGCTTTACAATAGTGTGTTGGTTTCTGCTTTATAACAAAGTGAATTAGTTATACATATACATATCTTCCCATATCTCTTTCTTCTTGCGTCTCCCTCCCTCCCACCTCCCTATCGCACCCCTCCAGGCGGTCACAAAGAACCGAGCTGATCTCCATGTGCTATGCGGCTGCTTCCCACTAGCGATCTACCTTACGTTTGGTAGTGTATATATGTCCATGCCTCTCTCTTGCTTTGTCACAGCTTACCCTACCCCTCCCCATATCCTCAAGTCCATTCTCTAGTAGGTCTGTGTCTTTATTCCTGTCTTACCCCAAGGTCCTTCATGCCAATTTTTCCTTAAATTCCATATATATGTGGTAGCATACAGTATATGTCTTTCTCTTTCTGACATACTTCACTCTGTATGACAGACTCTAGGTCTATCCACCTCATTACAAATAGCTCAATTTCGTTTCTTTTTATGGCTGAGTAATATTCCATTGTATATATGTGCCACATCTTCTTTACCCATTCATCCAATGATGGACACTTAGGTTATTTCCATCTCCAGGCTATTGTAAATAGAGCTGCAATGAATATTTTGGTACATGACTCTTTTTGAATTATGGTTTTCTCAGGGTATACGCCCAGTAGTGGGATTGCTGGGTCATATGGTAGTTCTATTTGTAGTTTTTTAAGGAACCTCCATACTGTTCTCCATAGTGACTGAACCAATTCACATTCCCTCCAGCAGTGCAAGAGAGTTCCCTTTTCTCCACACCCTCTCCAGCATTTATTGTTTCTACAATTTTTGTTGATGGCCATTCTGACTGGTGTGAGATGATATCTCATTGTAGTTTTGATTTGCATTTCTCTAATAATTAATGATGCTGAGCATTCTTTCATGTGTTTGTTGGCAGTCTGTATATCTTCTTTGGAGAAACGTCTATTTAGGTCTTCTGCCCATTTTTGGATTGGGTTGTTTGGTTTTTTTCTATTGAGCTGCATGAGCTGCTTCGAAATTTTGCAGATTAATCCTTTGTCAGTTGCTTCATTTGCAAGCAATTTCTCCAATTCTGAGGGTTGTCTTTTGGTCTCATTTATGGTTTCCTTTGCTGTGCAAAAGCTTTGAAGTTTCATTAGGTACCATTTGTCTATAATTGTTTTAAATTCCATTTCTCTAGGAGGTGGGTCAAAAAGGATCTTGCTGTGATTTATGTCATAGAGTGTTCTGCCTAGGTTTTCTGTACGAAACGGCACCAAAGACGGAGGAGAGCTTAAGCAAGCTTTATTTGGGGACACTCCCGGGCGAGGTTCACTGGTCCGAGAGAAAGGGGCCAGAGAAGTTGCGCCCGGGTGTGGGCGCGAACAAAATTTATAGGGGTGGACGCAGGGGAGGTGCTTGCCGTGTGAAGCAGCCCTTTTTTGGTAACATCTCGGGTGTTGTGGCAATGTCAGTTGTTGGTTGCATCAGCCTCAGAGCCATTAGTTCTGCCCATCGGGGAGCGGGAAGACTTGTGGCAATGTCGGGTGCCAGTTGCATAAGCCTCCTTGGCGGAGGTTCCGACTAGCTCCCTGAGCCTTTCCCCGGACTTGCTGGCCTTACATCCCGACTTCTTTGGTGTAATGGGGTGACATTTGGTCTCTGGCTACTTCCTGCTGTACGGGGGCACCAGAAGGGAGTTGTGTAGCCAAAGGTCCGTACGTTAGGAGAGTGTGGCAGCGGGGGTTTCTGTGGATAGTAAGGTATATGGGTGGAGGAGCATTTGATTCACTGTCAACCGAGAGACTTCTTGTATGCAACTGAGGAGAAACCTGAGGAAACAGGGGGCAAGCATGAATAGGATGCAGATAAATTTTAAGTGGCCTTGGATTGGTGTCAGCCAGGTATAGAGGGTGGACCACCACCAGTCGGGGACGGGGGAGGTGGATTGTCACTGCCTGCGTTGGAGTCCTTCTCTTAAGCGTCGGAGAACATCCACATTGTCCTCAATGACCCCTGTCTCGTTGATGTGGTAGCAGCATTCTTCCTGTAGGAAGAGGCAGGTACCTCCTTAGTTGGCTGTCATAAGGTCCAGGGTGCGTCGACTTTGGAGGGCAGCTCGGGCTACAGAGGTGATCTGGGGATGGAGGGAGGTGATAGAGGCAGCTGAGGCCTCGATGTCTAGCTGGAGTTTCTGTTCTAGGTCACGGGATGTTGAGACACTGTGTGTTAGGTCTCCTCCCCGATGCCCACAGCGAGGAAAGAGAGGAGGCGAGGGAAATGCCTGCAACCATAGGGAGAAAGGTGGCCCTTTTCTGTTGGCTAGAGAGTTTGTGGTAAATGAGAGAAATTCGGCTTGGCCATAAAATGTGAGTTGTGGAACAAGGGTGATGGGGATACATGGGAAGGGGGAGGAAGAGTTGACCTCTTTTGTAAGGGAGCCATTACACCAAAAGAACAGGCTTGGTGGGGCCCCCATTGGCGTAGTTACAGGGGGGGATGGGTTTCAAGGGAGTGCATCTTTAGTTAAATTTGGGTGGCTGCCATAGCAAATTGTGAGGTTCTTTTTTTCTAAATCAAGAAATATGGAGACCCTTAAAGGGGCAAAAGGTAAGATTTGGGAGGGAGAAGTAAGGGGACCTTGGGGGGTTTCTTTAGCAGCCAAATATAGGTGTTTAGCAAGAAGAGCAAAGTTAGGGATCCAGTGTCGGAAAAATCCTATCAGGCCCAGAAAGGAGAGAATCTGGTCAGCTGTCTCTGGAGGTTGGAGGTCGTGGATGGCCTGGGTGCGGTCGGCTGTCAGGCTCTTTGTTGTGGGGGTAAGGTGGATTCCCAGCTAGGTTACTGAGGGTGTAGACAGTTGGGCCTTGGCTGGAGAGACCCGATAGCCACGAGGGCCGAGATAATTGAGGAGGTCAGCAGTATGCTGTTTTGAGAGGCTGAGAGATGGGCTACAGAGGAGGAGGTCATCCCCATATTGGAAGACTATACTGGGATGAGAGGAAGGAAGCGAGGTCCCGCGCCAGAGCCTGTCCAAAGAGGTGGGGTCTCTCACGGAAGCCCTGGGGAAGAACCGTCCAGGTGAGGTGGCGGGAAGCCTGAGAATCTGGATCTGTCCAGGTGAAAGCAAAATGGAAGTAGGAATCAGGGTGTAGAGGAATAATAAAGAAGGCGGTTTTGAGATCGAGGACCATAAAATAGGTGTTGGACGGGGGCATATGGGAGAGCAAAGTGTACGGGTTTGGCACAACTGGGTGGAGGGGAATTATCGCCTCATTGATCAGTCGGAAGTCCTGGACCAGGTGGTAATCTCCTGAGGCCTTGTGGACAGGCAGGATGGGGGCATTGCAGGGAGAGTCCGTGGGGACGAGGAGCCCCTGGTCAAAGAGTCTGGTGATAATAGGTGGTAAGCCCCTTAGATGAGTTTCAGAAATGGGGAATTGGGGCCTGCCTGGAAACTTGGAGGGGTCTTTAAGACGGATTAGGGTAGGGGGGTGGTGTGTCACTATTACGGGTTTTGATGTATCACAGACATGGGGGTCTATCCAGTTGGGGGAGATGGGAGGAGGAAGAGAGGAGGAAGAGGGCTGCGCTGCCAGACCGAGGAGGGGAAGCAGGAGTTGAGAGGAAGAGGCCTTAGGATGAAGTCTGGCCAGTTGGACAGAAGCCCCTAATTGGAAGAGAACATCGCGACCTAGCAGAGGAACTGGGTAGGATGGTATGACTCAGAAAGAATGAGTGAAAGGGAGCCTCTTGATGTAACATGAGAGAGGGCCGGTCTGGAGCTGGAAGGACGGCTTACTGTCGATGCCCATAACCGAGATCTGGGAAGGAAAAACTGGCCTGGAATATGTAGGGAAGACCGAATAGGTAGCCCCCGTGTCCACCAGGAATGAGATGGACTTACCCGCTACCTGTAGCATTACCCTGGGCTCTGCGAGGGTGATGGGGGTCTTCGAGTCCGGGTGATGTCAGTCGTCAGCCATTCCCAGGAGTTTGAGTTGTAGAGCCATCGGGTTGGTTCGCTCTCCGCGTGGAGGCGCTGAGGGAGGGCCGGTCGTAGGGCAGTCTCTCTTCCAATGGAGTTTGAGCCTGCAGCCAGGACAGGGCTTGGAAAGAGTCCAGGGATTGCAAAATTGGTGAGCCCAGTGACCCTCTTTTCCGCACTTGAAGCAGGCTCCTGGTGGAGTTGCCTTCGGCGAGTCCCATGGATGTTGTCCATGGGAGATGGCCGGCCACAGGCTGCCTACGGGGGCATGGGTTTGGAGGGCCACCTTTCGGTGCATCCGAGCCTGTAGGCTGGATTCTGCCAAATCCTCACGGGCATTATAGACTTTAAAGGGCATTTTCACCAGGTCTCAGATGGGAGTCTGGGGGCTGTCCTCTCCCGCTTAAGTTTTATTTCTGATATCAGGAGCTGATGGTGTGATAAAGTGGGTGGCCAAGGCCGCTGCTCCTGCGGGGCTGTCAGGGTCCAAGAGGGTGTACAGAGTTAGGGCCTCTGTAAGGCGGTTGAGATAAATGGCTGGAGTTTCATTGGGCTATTGGGTTATCTCTTTTAGCTTTTTGAAGTTGACAATCTTGTGGGAGGCAGCCTGCATACCAGCCAAGAGGCATTGGATCATTAGATCCCATTTGCGGTGACCGTCTTGACCGTCCTGAAAACTCCAGCGTGGATCGATGCCAGGAACGGCGGTGTCTCCGACGGGCATAGAGATATCAGTGAGGTTAACTGATCTGCATGGTTTCGGGCAGCAGTTTGAATTTGTTCCCTCTCATCGGGGGTCAGAGTAGAAGCTAGGATCACAAAGATGTCGTGCCAGGTTAGATGGTAAGCTTGAGAGAGGTAGCGAAATTCTTTGAGGTCGTGGGAGGAGTCGGCAGAAAAGGATCCTAATTGCTTTTCTATTTGAGAGAGATCCTGGAGGGCAAAGGAAACATGAACCCTAACTAATCCTTCCGCTCCGGCCACCTCTCTTAAGGGACAGAGAAGGTTTGGGTCTTGAGAGTCCTGGTGGTGAGAGCGGGTGTGTGAGCTGATTGGCGAGCAGAGGGGCAAGGAGAGAGGGGTGGAGGGGGAGGAAGTGGGGGAAGGGGAAGCCAAGGAGGAGGCTGGTGGGGGAAGAGGGGGAGAAGTGGGGGGGCTCTGGGCTGGGCTGAGGAGGGAGAGGGGCCAGTCCAGGGTAGGGTGGGGATTGGAGAGGAGCTCTGGAGTGGGGAGAGGCGAGAGTTTGGGTGGGTCGGTTAGTGGAGAGGGGTCATCGTCAAAGGAAATTAGGGGCTTGGATGTAGGAGATGTCTGTTGGGAAAGAAGCATCTAGGAAGTGGAACAATCGATGCAGATGGAAGGGCGGGAGCGTAAATACCAGAAGGCCTGGACGTAGGGGACCTCGCACCATTTACCCGTCCTGAGGCAGTAGTTATCTAAATCGTGGAGGATGTTGAAATCAAAAGTCCCTTCAGCAGGCCATTTACATTGATTGTCTAGAGGGTACTGTGGCCAGGCCTCGGTGGAATAAAATATGAGCCGCCTGCGGCGGAGATCTTGAGAAATACCGAGTTTTGAAAAGTTGGCCAGGAGACACCCCAGGGGTGTCTTAGGATCTGGTTTGTATTCTGAAGTCCCCATGACATCCGGCCTGTCGCTGGGTGAACAGAGAAAGAGAGATACGTCTCTGGTCACGGTGAATCGGAGAGCAGTCAGTCGGTTGGGACGTCTCCACAATCGCCCGAGGCTCGGAGGGAGGATGGAGGAGGCCCTGAAGCGGCCGCAGTTAAGGACAGGGAGTCTGGTGGGTAGGGACCCCGGGGGTCAAGGGGAACGAAGGAGGGAATTACCCCACTTCTGCCAGGTTGGGTGGGTGAGCAGAGGTCCCCGGTCTGGATTGGTGGCCCCGTGGTAATTTGTGGGGCTGTGTACCCCTCCCAGGATTTGGCACAAAATGTAAGGAACGGCACCAAAGATGGAGGAGAGCTTAAGCAAGCTTTATTTGGGAATGCTCCCAGGCGCGGTGCACTGGTCCGAGAGAAAGGGGCCAGAGAATTCGCGCCTGGGTGTGGGCCGAACAAAATTTATAGGGGTGGACGCAGGGGAGGTGCTTGCTGTGTGAAGCAGCCCTTTATTGGTAACCTCTCGGGTGTTGTGGCAATGTCAGGTGTCGGTTGCATCAGCCTCAGAACCGTTAGTTCTGCCCCTCAGGGAGCGGGAAGACTGTTGTGGCAATGTCGGGTGTCGGTTGCATCAGCCTCCTTGGCAGGGGTTCTGACTAGCTCCCTGCGCCCTTCCCCGGACCTGCTGGCCTTATATCCCAACTTCTTTGGTGTAAAGGGGCGACTTTGGTCTCTGGCTACTTCCTGCTGTACGTGGGCACCAAAAGGGAGTCGGGCAACCAAACTTCCGTAGGTTAGGCGAGGGCGACAGCGGGGGGTTCTGTGGGTAGTAAGGTATATGGGTGGAGGAGCATTTGATTCACTGTCAACCGAGAGACTTCTTGTATACAACTGAGGAGAAACCTGAGGAAAGAGGGGGCAAGCATGAATAGGATGGAGATAAGGATTAAGGGGCCTGGGATTGGTGTCAGCCAGGTATAGAGGGTGGTCCACCACCAGTTGGGGATGGGGGAGGTGGATTGTCACTGCCTGCGTTGGAGTTCTTATTTTAAGTGTCAAAGAGCATCCACATTGTCCTCAATGAGCCCTGTCTCGTTGATGTGGTAGCAGCATTCTTCCTGTAGGAAGAGGCAGGTACCTCCTCTGTCGGCTGTCATAAGGTCCAGGGTACATCGACTTTGGAGGACAACTCGGGCTACAGAGGTGATCTGTCGCTGGAGGGAGGCGATAGAGGCAGCAGAGCCGTCGATGTCTAGCTGGAGTTTCTGTTCTAGGTCGCGGGATGTTGAGACACTGTGTGTTAGGGCTCGTCACACGATGCCTGTCTCAAAAAGAGAGAGGAGGCGAGGGAAATGCCTGCAACGATAGGGAGAAAGGTGGCCCTTTTCTGTCGGCTAGAGAGTTGTGTGGTAAGTGAGAGAAATTCGGCTTGGCCATATAATGTGAGTTGTGGAACAAGGGTGACGGGGATACATGGGAAGGGGAGGAAGAGTTGACCTCTTTTGTAAGGGAGCCATTACACCAAAAGAACAGTCCTGGTGGGACCTCCATTGGCATAGTTACAGGGAGGGATGAGTTGCACGGGAGTGCATCATTAGTTAAATTTGTGTGGCTGCCATTGCAAATTGTGAGGTTCTTTTTTCCTAAATCAAGAAATATGGGGACTCGTAAAGAGGGAAAAGGTAAGTTCTGGGAGGGAGAGGTAAGGGGTCCTTGGGGGGTTTCTTTAGCAGCCAAGTATAGGGGTTTAGCAAGAAGAGCAGAGTTAGGGATCCAGTGTCAGAAAAGGCCTATCAGGCCCAGAAAGGAGAGAATCTGGTCAGCTGTCTCTGGAGTTTGGAGATCGTGTATGCCCTGGGTGCGGTCGGCTGTCAGGCTCTTTGTTGTGGGGGTAAGGTGGATTCCCAGATAGGTTCCTGAGGGTGTAGACAGTTGGGCCTTGGCTGGAGAGACCCGTTAGCCGCGAGAGCCAAGATAATTGAGGAGGTCAGCTGTATGCTGTTTTGAGAGGCTGAGAGATGGGCTACAGAGGAGGAGGTCATCCCCGTATTGGAGGACTATACTGGGGGTGAGAGGGCAGGAAGCGAGGTCCCGCGCCAGAGCCTGTCCAAAGAGGTGGGGGCTGTCACGGAAGCCCTGGGGAAGAACCGTCCAGATGAGGTGGCGGGAAGCCTGGATATCCGGATCTGTCCAGGTGAAAGCAAAATGGAAATAGGAATCAGGGTGTAGGGGAATAATAAAGAAGGGGGTTTTGAGATTGAGGACCCTAAAATGGGTGTTGGACGGGGGCATATGGGAGACCAAAATGTACGGGTTTGGCACAACCGGGTGGAGGGGAATTATCGCCTCATTGATCAGTCGGAAGTCCTGGACCAGGTGGTAATCTCCTGAGGCCTTGTGGACAGAGGATGGGGGTGTTGCAGGGAGAGTCTGTGGGGATGAGGAGCCCCTGGTCTAAGAGTCTGGTGATAATAGGTCGTAAGCCCCTTAGAAGAGTTTCAGAAATGGGAAATTGGAGCCTGGCTGGAAACTTGGAGGGGTCTTTAAGACGGATTAGGGCAGGGGGGGTGGTGTGTCGCTATTATGGGTTTTGATGTATCACAGACCTGGGGGTCTATCCAGTTGGGGGAGATGGGAGGAGGAAGTGAGGAGGGAGTGGGCTCTGCTGCCAGACCGAGGAGGGGAAGCAGGATTTGAGAGGAAGGGACCTTAGGATCAAGTCTGGCCAGTTGGAGAGAGGCCCCTAATTGGAAGAGAACATCACGACCTAGCAGAGGAACCGGGTAGGACGGTATGACTAAGAAAGAATGAGTGAAAGGGAGCCTCTCGAAGTAATATGAGAGAGGACCGGTCTGGAGCGGGAAGGACGGCTTACCGTCGATGCCCATAACCGAGATCTGGGAAGGAAAAACTGGCCTGGAATATGTAGGGAAGACCGAATAGGTAGCCCCGGTGTCCATCAGGAATGAGATGGACTTACCCGCTACCTGTAACGTTATCCTGGGCTCGGCGAGGTTGATGGGGGTCTTCTAGTCCGGGTGATGTCAGTCGTCAGCCAATCCCAGGAGTTCAAGTGGTAGACACATCGGGTCGGTTCGCTCTCCACGTGGAGGTGCTGAGGGAGTGCCGATCGTAGTGCAGTCACTCTTCCAATGGCCTGTTAGCCTGCAGCCAAGGCTGGGCTTGGAAGGAGGCCGGGAATTGGGACATTGGTGAGCCCAGTGCCCCTCTTTTCCGCACTTGAAGCAGGCGCCTGGTAGGGTTGCCTTCGACGGGTCCCGTGGATGTTGTCCATGGGAGATGGCCGGCCGCAGGGCGGTACGAGGGTTTGGGTTTGGAGGGCCACCTTTCGGTGCATCCGAGCCTGTCGGCTGGATTCTGCCAAATCCTCACGGGCATTATAATCTTTAAAGGACATTTTTACCAGATCTCAGATGGGAGTCTGGGGGCTGTCCTCTGCCCGCTTAAGTTTTTTTTCTGATATCAGGAGCTGATTGTGTGATAAAGTGTGTGGCCAAGGCTGCTGCGCCTGTGGGGATGTCAGGGTCCAAGCAGGTGTACAGAGTTAGGGCCTCTGTAAGGTGGTTGAGTTAAACGACTGGAGTTTCACTGGGCTCTTGGGTTATCTCTTTTAGCTTTTAGAAGTTGACAATCTTGTGGGAGGCAGCCTGCATACCGGCCAAGAGGCATTGGATCATTAGATCACATTTGCGGCGACCGTCTTGGCCGTCCTGAAAACTCCAGCCCGGATCGTTGCCAGGAATGGCAGTGGCTCCAACGGGAATAGAGTTATCAGTGAGGTGGACCTGACCTGCATGGTTTCGGGCAGCAGTTTGAATTCCTTCCCTATCATCGGGGGTCAGAGTAGAAGCTAGGATCACAAAGATGTGCCAGGTTAGATCGTAAGTTTGAGAGAGGAAGCGAAATTATTTGATGTAGTGGGAGGAGTCGGCAGAAAAGGAGCCTAATCGCTTTTCTATTTGAGAGATGTCTTGGAGGGAAAAGGGAACATGATCACTAACTAATCCTTCTGCTCTGCTACCTCTCTTAAGGGAAAGAGAAGGTTTGGGTCTTGGGAGTCGGGGTGGTGAGAGCGGGTGTGTGAGCTGATTGGCGAGCAGATGGGCGAGGAGAGAGAGGTGCAGGGGAAGGAAGCGGGGGAAGGGGAAGCCAAGGGGGAGGCTGCTGCGGGAAGCGGGGCAGCGTTGCAGGGTGCTGGGTTGGACTCAGGAGGGAGAGGGGCCAGTCCAGGGTAGAGTGGGTGTTGGAGAGGAGCTCTGGAGCGGGGAGTGGTGAGAGGTTCGGGTGGGTCGGTTAGTGGAGAGGGGTCATCGTCAAAGGAAATTAGGGGCTTGTATGTAGGATGTGTGTTGGGAAAGAAGCATCTAGGAAGTGGAACAATCGATGCAGAGGGAAGGTTGGGAGTGTAAATATCAGAAGGCCTGGACGTAGGGGACCTCGCACCATTTACCCGTCCTGAGGCAGTAGTTATCTAAATCGTTTAGGATGTTGAAATCGAAAGTCCCTTCAGCAGGCCATTTACATTGATTGTCTAGAGGGTACTGTGGCCAGGCCTAGGTGGAATAAAATATGAGCAGCCTGCGGCGGAGATCTTGAGAAATACCGAGTTTTGAAAAGTTGGCCAGGAGACACCCCAGGGGTGTCTTAGGATCTGGTTTGGATTCTGAACTCCCCATGACATCCGGCCTGTCACTGGGTGAACAGAGAAAGAGAGATACGTCTCTGGTCACGGTAAATCGGAGAGCAGTCAGTCGGTTGGGACGTCTCCACAATCGCCCGAGGCTCGGAGGGAGGATGGAGGAGGCCCTGAAGCGGCCTCAGTTAAGGACAGGGAGTCCAGTGGGTAGGGACCCCGGGGGTCAAGGGGAATGGAGGAGGGACTTACCCCACTTTTGCCAGGTTGGGTGGGTGAGCAGAGGTCCCCGGTCTGGATTAGTCGCCCCGTGGTAATTTGTGGGGCTGTGTACCCCTCCCGGGATTTGGCACAAAATGTAAGGAACGGGAACAAAGATGGAGGAGAGCTTAAGCAAGCTTTATTTGGGAATGCTCCCAGGCGAGGTTCACTGCTCCGAGAGAAAAGGGCCAGAGAATTTGTGGCCGGGTGTGGGCGCGAACAAAATTTATAGGGGTGGACGCAGGTGAGGTGCTTGCTGTGTGAAGCAGCCCTTTATTGGTAACTTCTCGGGTGTTGTGGCAATGTCAGATGTCGGTTGCATCAGCCTCAGAGCCGTTAGTTCCGCCCCTCGGGGAGCGGGGAGACTGTTGTGGCAATGTTGGGTGTCAGTTGCATCAGCCTCCTTGGCAGGGGTTCTGACTAGTTCCCTGCACCCTTCCCCGAACCTGCTAGCCTTACATCCCAACTTCTCTGGTGTAATGGGGCGATTTTTGGTCTCTGGCTACTCCCTGCTGTACGTGGCCACCAGATGGGAGTCGGGCAGCCAACGGTCCGTAGGTTAGGCGAGGGCAGCAGTGGGGAGTTCTGTGGGTAGTAAGGTATATGGGTGGAGGAGCATCTGATTCACCGCCACCCGAGAGACTTCATGTATGCAACTGAGGAGAAACCTGAGGAAACAGGGGGCAAGCATGAATAGGATGCAGATAAGGATTAAGGGGCCTAGGATTGGTGTCAGCCAGGTATAGAGGGTGGTCCACCACCAGTCGGGGATGGGGGAGATGGATTGTCACTGCCTGCAAAGGAGTTCTTCTTTTAAGCGTCGGAGAGCATCCACATTGTCCTCAATGACCCCTGTCTCGTTGATGTGGTAGCAGCATTCTTCCTGTAGGAAAAGACAGGTACCTCCTTAGTTGGCTGTCAGAAGGTCCAGGGTGCATCGACTTTGGAGGACAACTTGGGCTACAGAGGTGATCTGTCGCTGGAGGGAGCCGATAGAGGCAGCAGAGGCCTCGATGTCTAGCTGGAGTTTCTGTTCTAGGTCGCAGGATATTGAGACACGGTTTGTTAGGGCTCGTCCCCCGATGCCTGCCTCAAAACGAGAGAGGAGGCGAGGGAAATGCCTGCAACGATAGGGAGAAAGGTGGCCCTTTTCTGTCGGCTAGAGAGTTGTGTGGTAAGTGAGAGAAATTCGGCTTGGCCATATAATGTGAGTTGTGGAACAAGGGTGACGGCGATACATGGGAAGGGGAAGGAAGAGTTGACCTCTTTTGTAAGGGAGCCATTACACCAAAAGATCAGGCCTGGTGGGGCCCCCATTGGCGTAGTTACAGGGGGGGGATGGGTTTCAAGGGAGTGCATCATTAGTTAAATTTGGGTGGCTGCCATTGCAAATTGTGAGGTTCTGTTTTTCTAAATCAAGAAATATGGGGACTCTTAAAGGGGCAAAAGGTAAGTTCTGGGAGGGAGAGGTAAGGGGACCTTGGGGGTTTCCTTTAGCAGCCAAATATAGGGGTTTAGCAAGAAGAGCAAAGTTAGGGATCCAGTGCCGGAAAAATCCTATCAGGCCCAGAAAGGAGAGAATCTGGTCAGCTGTCTCTGGAGGTTGGAGGTCGTGGATGGCCTGGGTGCGGTCGGCTGTCAGGCTCTTTGTTGTGGGGGTAAGGTGGATTCCCAGGTAGGTTACTGAGGGTGTAGACAGTTGGGCCTTGGCCGGAGAGACCCGATAGCCGCGAGAGCCGTGATAATCGAGGAGGTCAGCAGTATGCTGTTTTGAGAGGCTGAGAGATGGGCTACAGAGGAGGAGTTCATCCACGTATTGGAGGACTATACTGGGGGTGAGAGGGAAGGAAGCGTGGTCCCGCGCCAGAGCCTGTCCAAAGAGGTGGGCCAATTATTAAAGAGAATCGTGAGCAATCACGCACGACTGACCGGACAAATGTTGGTTTCCCTCAAGAACGTTATAAAGTGCATTACTATTTATGGCCACTAGAGGGCGAGGATGTAATTGATTGAGTAAGCAAAGGGGGGGAAAATCCCAGCAAGGTGATAGATTGTGATACGCTATTAATACTGCTGATCTAACTGTGTATAAAAACACTACATTCACCAAATATAGTCCGTGAAAATTGCACACCAGACATTTGTTACAATTTACATATTGGGCCTATAGATGTCTAATAATTTCAAAGGATTGAAATAATTCAGAGTATATTCTCCGACCCCAGACTGAAATTGAGCCAGAAATCAATAAAAAAAATTAGAAAAATAATTTATAGGTCGGTATATTAATAATTATATTTCTAAATCACCCACAGGTCAATGAAAAAATCACAAAAGCAATCATAAAATATTATGCTTTGATTAATAATGAGTTTGCTTATATAAAATTTGTGCGCTGGGTGGAAAGCAATGCTTGCAGAAAATTTTGTAGCTTGAAATGAATATATTAGAAAGTGAGAAAGTAATATTATTTCTGATACAATCACTAAATTCGGGTAATTACAAATGTACATTACATTACAAAATTGACAACAAATTTAGCCAAAAGAATATATGTGGAAGGAAATAACAAAAACAAGAACAGAAATTAATAAAAGAAAGCAAACATATAACAAGTAGAATAGGCAGAGGCTCATTCTTTAATAGGATTAATAATTCAGGTAAACCTCTAGTATGTTTCACTGAAAAAATAAAATGGAGATTTCTCAACTAACCAATATCAAGAATGAAAAATGTACCATGAACAGCATTAGGCCATTCAATATAAAAATGTAGTTGAAATGTTTAACTTCCTAGAAAATACAAATTATCATAAATAAAATGGAAGTAAATGGGAAATATAAATAGCCTTCTAGCTTTTTAAAGAAATTAATTATAAATAAACACCTTCTTAAAAAGAAAACTCCAGGCGCAGATAGATTCACAATAAATTCTATTAAGTATGTAAGAAGGATCATTACAGATACATGGTGCTCATAAACGTTGATGCAAATTTCAGGAAAATTGAAAAATGAAGTCCAATGATCTATAAAAGGGTTATACATAACAAAACCAAAAAGGGTTTGTTCTCATAATGTAAGGTAATATCAATATTTGAAAATCAATTGAAAAACAACAAACTTATGCATGTAGAAAACAGATTAGTGGTTGCCAGAGGCAGGGATGGGGCTGAGTGAAATGGGTGAAAGTGGCCAAAAGGTACAAACTTCCAGTTCTAAAATAAATAAGTCCTGGGGATGTAATGTACAGCGTGGTGACTATAGCTAATAATACTGTATTGTGTGTTGAAAGTCACTTAGAGAGTAGATCTTAAAAGTTCTCATCACAAGAAAAACATTGTAACTGTGTGGTGATGGATGTTGTAACTAGACTCATAGTGGTGATCATTTCACAACATATACAAATATCAAATCATTTGATTGTACACCTGTAACTAATATAATGGTTTAAATGGTGCATATATCAATAAAAATAAATAAAACGAAAGAGCTGATTTATACGCACACACACAACACACACACACACACACACAAGGGTGTTTCTCAGAACGCTAATTGTAAGCTGCATTCAAAAGTGTTTTATGAGTGAAATAAATTTATACCCATTCTGTTAAGCACATAGAGAAGTTTTTAAGAACACTTGTAATAAAGATGTTTCTAAGATGCTGCTTGCAAGCTGCACTGAGAACAGTGTTATATCAGTGAATGGAAGTTACAACCATTCTGAAATTCATTCAGAGAAGTGTTTGAGAATACTTGTAGTTAAGACATTTCTAAGATGCCTCTTGTGAGATGCGTTGAGAACAGCGCCATACCAGTGAGTGGAAGTTATATCCGTCTGTAATACATGCAAAGAAGTGTTTAAGAGCACTTGAAATAAAGATATTTCTAGGAATGATGAAAACAAACAAAATCAGTCAGTGTAAATAACAACATTAAAATATTAAAGGAGAAAAATAAAAAAATAAACTCTCAAAAACCCAGATTTTTATGTTTAAACAATATGCATTTATGATAAAGCTCTTGGGACACTAGGAATAGAAAAGAATTTCCCTGACTGATTAAAGAAATCCTCTTTAAGAACTGTAGATAAAAGTCATATTGATTTATATAAATGTTGAAATGTACAAAGATTTCCCTCTGACACCAAGAATGAGGCCACAATGCCATCAACCAACATTTATATTTAAATTTTTACTTAAGGTCTTAGCTACTGTAATAAGGCAAGTAAAGAAATACAAGTTATTATACTTGGAAATGAGTTATTAACAGAAGGACAGTGGAAAATCCAGAAGAATCTACAGTTGAACTACTTGAAGTAATAAATTTAGCAAAGCCATTGAGAAGAAATCAGTATATAAAAACCAATTGTTGGGCTTCCCTGGTGGCGCAGTGGTTGAGAGTCTGCCTGCCAATGCAGGGGACACGGGTTCGTGCCCCGGTCCGGGAGGATCCCACATGCCGCGGAGTGGTTGGACCCGTGAGCCATGGCCGCTGAGCCAGCGCATCCGGGGCCTGTGCTCCGCAACGGGAGAGGCCACAACAGTGAGAGGTCTGCGTACTGCAAAAAAACAAAAAACAAACAAAAAACAATTGTCTATTTACATTTCTATAATGAACAGTTAGAAATGAAATTTAAGAACCCACAGAACTAAAGATGCATGGGGGCATTTTTAATATTTTAGGAATAAATCTAAAGATATGTACGTAGAAATCTATAAACTATCATTGAGAGAAATTTAGGAAGTCCTAAATAAATTGAGAATTATTCCATGATAAAGGAGTAGAAGATGTAGTATTTTAAGGAGGTTAATATATGGAAATTTGATCTATGGATTAATTAGAAGCTCAATCAAAATGAGTCTGTGGGGCTTCCCTGGTTGAGAGTCCGCCTGCCAATGCAGGGGACACGGGTTCGTGCCCCGGCCCTAGAGGATCCCATGTGCCGTGGAGTGGCTGGGCCCGTGAGTCATGGCCACTGGGCCTGCGCGTCTGGAGCCTGTGCTCCGCAGCAGGAGAGACCACAACAGTGAGAGGCCCGCATACCACAAAAAAAAAAAAAAAAAAAAAAATGAGTCTGTGTGTATAACTTGAAAGGGTCAGAGGAAATGCATATGCAAATGCTAATAACCAAATATAATTAGGCAACCTTGAAGGAAAAAAAAAAGAAGAATTGGTTTTACCAGACATCAAAATGCATTTCAAGGCTAACTGTAATTAAAACAGTGGATACTGGTACAATCATAGAGGGAAAACTGAATAAAACAGAGAGTTCAGAAATAGACCCCCACACAAGGACGTTTAATTCTTAACAAGTGTGGAACTTCAGAGTATTGAAGACAGTTTTTTCCATAAATGGTATTGAGTCAACTGAATAAATAACTTAAAAAAAGAAACTTGATCCCTGTCTCATAATATGCATACAACATTATCTCAAGAGAAATATAGATATGAACCTGAAATATAAAACAATAAAGATTTTAGGAGAAAGCTAACATTATCCCAAGAAATAACAACAAGAGTCTTGATTTCTTGTTTTAAACACGAACATGAGATTCTCATATGCAGGGTTGAACTACTGTAGTATTATTAATATATCCTCACATACTAGGTAGAGATGAGCTATTATTTTTCTACTGTAGTATTCTGCTTGCGCTGCTGCAGAAAAATACTGCAGATTGCTTAAACAGCAGACACTGTCTCACAGTTCTGGAAGCTGGGAACTCGAAGAAAAGATGCTGATTGCTTTGGTTTCTGGTGAAACCCTCATCCTGGCTTGCAGACAGCTGTTTTGGTGCTGTCTTCACATGGCAAACAGAGAGACAGTGAGCTGTCTTGTGTCTTCTCTTAAAGGACATTAATCCTATTGGATCAGGACCCGCCCTATGACTTCATTTAACCCTAATTACCTCCTTACAGATCCTATCTTCAAATATAGTGACACTACATCTATACTCATTAAAGATATTATCCTGTAATTTTCTTATTTTGGGTAGAATCTTTGTCTGGTTTTGGTATCAGGGTGATGGTGGCTTCATAGAGTGACTTTGGGAATATTCCCTCCTCTTCAATCTTTTGGAGTAGTTTGAGAAAGATAGATATAAGCTCTTTTTGTATGTTTTGTAGAAATCCCCAGTCAAGCCATAGGGTTCTGGACTTTTGTTTGCAGGGAGGTGGTTGTTGTTTTTTCCTGTGGTGTTTGCATAAGCTGTTAGATACATTTATTTTCAATATGCATCTTTTGTTATCTGACTTTGTAGTTATTTCTTTAGACATGAGTAATGCATAACACTAAATAGATAATAAACTATAATATAGTTGGTATCTGTGTTTCATTCCAGTTTACCTGGTATAGTCTATACATAGTCAGAGTTCAATAAACATTTTTTTTAACATAGATGCAAGGAGAGCATCAATCAAAAGTCCATCAGAGAACAGAGAGACATGCTAAATCACCCTTTGTGAGAAGAATAACCACTGGGAATTGGAATATCAGCTTTACCTCTAAGCAGATTTAGGCTGTAAAGAAGCCATATATTTTCTTATATATGAGACACTCAAGGGTACTCTCATTGAGGGATTATGTGTGGGAAAATCTGCCTTCCTGCAAAGGTCTCAAATGAGGAAATCTGTTTCTTTACCTGCTCATTGAAAACAATAATAGAATCCTCTGAGAATTTATAATCATTGGACTGATTATTCTTGCTGATTCTGCTGGTGTATTTTCTTGGAAGAAAAAATTCCCAGCCCCCAAAATTACTGTGATTAAAGGTTGGTATTGTCCTTTGGTGCCTGGAAGATACAAATAAAAATTTGTTCCAGATTCATTGTCCTTTATCCATTCCCCTCAGCATTACCAGAGGTTTAATTTAGCCAAATATGAGCCAGCACTCAGGTCATCAGAAACATAGAGATAAGGCAGATCTTCTGTAATGACTTTAATAAAGTTTGTTTTTTGAATTTTTTTATTGAGGTATAGTTGCATTACAATGATGTGTTAGTTTCTACTGTACAGAGAAGTGGAGCTCCCTGTGCTACACAGTAGGATCTTATTAGTTACCCACTTTATACATATTAGTGTATATATGTCTATTCCAATCTCCCCATTCATCACACACACCTCCACCACTTTTCTCCCTTGGTGTCCATACGTTTGTTCTCTACATCTGTGTCTCTATTTCTGCCTTGCAAACTGGTTCATCTGTACCATTTTTCTAGATTCCACATATATGCATTAATATACGATATTTGTTTTTCTCTTTCTGACTTACTTCACTCTGTATGACAGTCTCTAGGTCCATCCATGTCTCTACAAATGGCCCAATTTCGTTCCTTTTTATGGCTGAGTAATATTCCATTGTATATATGTGCCACATCTTCTTTATCCATTTGTCTGTCGATGGGCATTTAGGTTGCTTCCATGACCTGGCTATTGTAAATAGTGCTGCAAAGAACATTGGTGTGCATGTGTCTTTTTTTCCTAAAGAAAAAGTTTATTCTCTCTTCCTCTCTGCAGGTGTCTTTTTGAATTATGGTTTTCTCTGGGTATACACCCAGTAGTGGGATTGTTGGGTCATATGGTAGTCCTATTTTTAGTTTTTTCAGGACCCATACTGTTCTCCATAGTGGCTGTACAATTTACATTCTCACCAACAGGGCAAGCTGCTTCCCTTTTCTCCACACCCTCTCCAGAATTTATTGTTTGTAGATTTTCTGATGATGCCCATTCTAACCGGTGTGAGGGGATAACTCATGGTAGTTTTGATTAGCATTTCGCTAATAATTAGTGATGTTGAGCATCTTTTCATCTGCCTCTTGGCCATCTGTATGACTTCTTTGGAGAAATGTCTAGTTAGGTCTTCTGCCCATTTTTGGATTAGGCTGTTTTTGTTTTTGATATTGAGCTGTATGACCTGTTTGTATATTTTGGAGATTAATCCTTTGTCAGTTACTTTGTTTGCAAATATTTCCTCCCATTCTGAGTGTTGTCTTTTCGTCTTTTTTATAGTTTCCTTTCTTTGCTGTGAGAAAGCTTTTAAGTTTCATTAAGTCCCATTTGTTTATTTTTGTTTTTATTTCCATTACTCTAGGAGGTGAGTCAAATAGGATCTTGCTGTGATTTATGTCAAAGGGTGTTTTGCCTATGTTTTCTTCTAAGAGTTTTATACTGTCCGGTCTTGCATTTAGGTCTTTAATCCATTTTGAGGTTATTTTTGTGTATGGTGTTAGGGAGTGCTCTAATTTCATTCCTTTAAATGTAGCTGTCCAGTTTTACCAGCACCATTTACTGAAGAGGCTGTCTTTTCTCCATTGTATATCCTTGTCTCCTTTGTCATAGATTAGTTGACCTTACGTATGTGGGTTTATCTCTGGGTTTTCTATACTGTTCTACTGATCTATATTTCTGGGGTTTTTGCCAGTACCATATTGTCTTGATTACTGTAGCTTTGTAGTATAGTGTGAAGTCAGGTAGCCTGATTCCTCCAGCTCCGTTTTTCTTTCTCAAGATTGCTTTGGGTATTCGGGGGCTTTTCTGTTTCCATACAAATTGTAAAACTATTTTGTTCCAATTCTGTGAAAAATGCCATTGGTAATTTGATAGGGATTGCAATGAATCTGTAGATTGCTTTGGGTAGTATAGTCATTTTCACAATATTGATTCTTCCGGTCCAAGAACAAGGTATATCTCTCCATCTGTTTGTGTCATCTTTGATTTCTTTCATCAGTGCCTTATAGTTTTCTGTATACAGGACGTTTGCCTCCTTTGGTAGGTTTGTTGCTAGGTATTTTATTCTTTTTGTTGCAATGGTAAGTCAGAGTGTTTCCTTAATTTTTCTTTCAGATTTTTCATTATTAGTGTATAGGAATGCAAGAGATTTCTGTGCATTAATTTTGTATCCTGCTACTTTACCAAATTCATTGATTAGCTCTAGTAGTTTTCTGGTGGCATCTTTAGGATTCTCTATGTATAGTATCATGTCATCTGCAAACAGTGACAGTTTTACTTCTTCTTTTCTAATTTGTATTCCTTTTATTTATTTCTCTTTTCTAACTGCCATGGCTAGGAGTTCCAAAACTATGTTGAAAACTAGTGGCAAGAAAAGACATCCTTGTCTTCTTCCTGATGTTAGATAGAGGAAATGCTTTCAGTGTTTGACCACTGAGAATGATGTTTGATGTGTGTTTGTCGTACATGGCCTTTATTATGTTGGGGTAGGTTCCCTCAATGCCCACTATCTGGAGAGTTTTTTATCATAAATTTGTCTTGAATTTTGCCAAAAGCTTTCTCTGGATCTACTGAGAATATCATATGGTTTTTATTCTTCAATTTGTTAACATGGTGTATCACATTGATTGATTTGTATTTAATGAAGAAGCCTTGCATAGCTGGGATAAGTTCCACTTGATCATGGTGTATGATCCTTTTAATGTACTGTTGAATTCTGTGTGGACACTTAGGTTGCTTCCATGTCCTGGCTATTGTAAATAGAGCTGCAATGAACATTGGCTTACATGTGTCTTTTTGAATTATGATTTTCACAGGGTATATGCCCAGTAGTGGGATTCCTGGGCCATATGGTAGTTCTATTTTTACTTTTTTAAGGAACCGTCATACTCTTCTCCATAGTGGCTGTATCAATTTACATTCCCACCAACAGTACAAGAGGGTTCCCTTTTCTCTACACCCTCTCCAGCATTTTTTGTTTGTACAATTTTTCATGATGGCCATTCTGACTGGTGTGAGGTGATACCTCATTGTGGTTTTGATTTGCATTTCTCTAATGATTAGTGATGTTAAACATCCTTTCATGTGTTTGTTGGCAGTCTGTATATCTTCTTTGGAGAAATGTCTATTTAGGTTTTCCACCCATTATGGGACTGGGTTGTTTGGGGTTTTTTTTGATATTGAGCTGCATGAGCTGCTTGTATATTTTGGATATTAATCCTTTGTCAGTTGCTTCAATTGCAAATATTTTATCTCATTCTGAGTGTTGTCTTTTCATCTTGTTTGGTTTCATTTGCTGTGCAAAAGGTTTTAAGTTTCATTAGGTCCCATTTGTTTATTTTTGTTTTTATTCCCATTTCTCTAAAAGGTGGGTCAAAAAGGGTCTTGCTGTGATTTATGTCAGAGTGTTTTGCGTATGTTTTCCTCTAAGTGTTTTATAGTGTCTGGCCTTACATTTAGTCTTTAATCCATTTTGAGTTTATTTTTGTGTATGGTGTTCACAAGTGTTCTAATTTCATTCTTTTACATGTATCAGTAGAGTTTTCCCGGCACCAATTATTTAAGAGGCTGCCTTTTCTCCATTGTATATTCTTGCCTCCTTTATCAAAGAAAAGTTGACCATATGTGCATGGTTTTTTCTCTGGGCTTCCTCTCCTGTTCCATTGATCTATATTTCTGTTTTTGTGCCAGTACCATACTGTCTTGATTACTGTAGATTTGCAGTATAGTCTGAAGTCAGACAGCCTGATTCCTCCAGGTCCATTTTTCTTTCTCAGTATTATGTTGGCTCTTCCGGGTCTTTTCTGTTTCCATACAAATTGTGAAAGTTTTTGTTCTAGTTGTGTGAAAAATGCCATTGGTAGTTTGATAGGGATTGCACTGAATCTGTAGATTGCTTTGGGTATTATAGTCATTTTCACAATGTTGATTCCTCCAATCCAAAAACATGGTATATCTCTCCATCTGTTTGTATAGTCTTTGATTTCTTTCATCTGTGTCTTATAGTTTTCTGCATAGAGGTCTTTTGTCTCCTTAGGTAGGTTTATTCCTAGGTATTTTATTCTTTTTGTTGCAATGGTAAATGGGAGAGTTTCCTTAATTTCTCTTTTAGATATTTTGTCATTAGCGTATAGGAATGCAAGAGATTTCTGTGCCTAATTTTTGTATCCTGCTATTTTACCAAATTCATTGATTAGCTCTAGTAATTTTCTGGTAGCATCTTTAGGATTCTCTATGTATATAGTATTATGTCATCTGCAAACAGTGACAGTTTTACTTCTTCTTTTCTGATTTGGATTTCTTTTATTTCTTTTTCTCCCCTTATTGCCATGGCTAGGACTTCCAAATCTATGTTGAATAATAGTGTTGCAGAGTGGGCAACCTTGTCTTATTCCTGATTGCAAACTGATGGTTTCAGTTTGTCAGCATTGAGAACGATGTTGCCTATGGGTTTGTCATAATTGGCCTTTATTATGTTGAGGTAGTTTCCCCGTATGCCTACTTTCTGGAGAGTTTTTCTCCTTAATGGGTGTTGAATGTTGTCAAAAGCTCTTTCTGCATCTATTGAGATTATCATGTGTTTTCATCCTTCAATTTGTTAATATGGATTATCACACAGATTGATTTGCATACATTGAAGAATCTTTGAATTCCTAGGATAAACCCTACTTGATGATTGTGTGTGATCCTTTTAATGTGCTGTTGGATTCTGTGTGCTAGTATTTTGTTGAGTATTTTTGCATCTATGTTCATCAGTGATATTGGTCTGTAGTTTTCTTTCTTTGTGATGTCCTTGTCTGATTTTGGTATCAGGGTGATGATTGCCTTGCAGAATGAGTTTGGGAGTGTTCCTTCCTCTGCTATACTTTGGAAGAGTTTGATAAGGATAGGTGTTAGCTCTTCTCTAAATGTTTCATAGAATTCACCTGTGAAGCCATCTGCTCCTGGGCTTTTGTTTGTTGGAAGATTTTTATACACAGTTTCAATTTCAGTGCTTGTGATTGGTCTGTTCATATTTTCTATTTCTTCCTGGTTCAGTTTGGAAGGTTGTACTTTGCTAAGAATTTGTCCATTTCTTCCAGTTTGTCCATTTTATTAGCATATAGTTGCCTGTAGTAGTCTCTTATGATCCTTTGTATTTCTCTGGTGTCCATTGTAAGTTCTTCTTTTTCATTTCTAATTCTGTTGATTTGAGTCTTCTCCCTTTTATCCTTGGTGAGTCTGGCTAATGGTTTATCAATTTTGTTTATCTTCTCAAAGAACCAGCTTTTGCTTGTATTGATTTTTGCTTTTGTGTACTTCATTTCTCTTTTATTTATATCTGATATGATCTTCATGATTTCTTTCCGTCTGCTAACTTTGGACTTTTTTGTCCTTCTTTCTCTAATTGCTTTAGGTGTAAGGTATTTTTGTTTATATGAGATTTTTCTTCTTTCTTCATGTAGGATTGTATTGCTATAAACTTCCCTCTTAAGACTGCTTTTGCTGCATCCCTTAGGTTTTGGCTTGTTGTGTTTTCACCATTATTTGTTTCTAGGTATTTTGTAATTTCCTCTTTGATTTCTTCAGTGATCTCTCAGTTATTTACTAGCATAGTGTTTAGCCTCCATGTTTTTTATATTTTTTACAGTTTCTTTCCTGTAATTCATATCTTTTTTTCATAGTATTGTGGTCGGAAAAGATATTTGAAATGACTTCAATTTTCTTAAATTTACTAAGTCTTGATTTGTGACCCAAGATATGATGTATCCTGGAGAATGTTCCATGAGCACTTGATAAGAAAGTGTATTCTGTAGTGTTTGGATGGAATATCCTATAAATATCAGTTAAGCCCATCTGATCTAATGTGTCATTTAAAGCTTGTGTTTCCTTATTTATTTTCATTTTGGTTGATCTGTCCGTTGGTGAAAGTGGGTTGTTAAAGTACCCTAATATGACTGTGTTCCTGTCAATTTCCCCTTTTATGGCTGTTAGCATTTGCCTTATGTATTGAGGTGCTCCTATGGTGGGTGCATAAATATTTACAATTGTTATATCTTCTTCTTGGATTGATCCCTTGATCGTTATGTCATGTCCTTCTTTGTCTTTTGTAATAGTCTTTATTTTAAAGTGTATTTTTTCTGATATGAGAATTGTTACTCCAGCTTTCTTTTGATTTCCTTTTGCATGGAATATCTTTTTCCATCCCCTCACTTTCAGTATGTATGTGTCTCTAGGTCTGAAGTGGGTCTCTTGTAGACAGCATATATACGAGTCTAGTTTTTGTATCCATTCAACCAGTCTGTGTCTTTTGGTTGGAGCACTTAATCCATTTACATGTAAGGTAATTATCGATATGTTTGTTCCTATTACCATTTTCTTAAATGTTTGGGTTTCTTATTGTAGGTCTTTTCCTTCTTTTGTGTTTCCTCCCCAGAGAAGTTCCTTTAGCATTTGTTGTAAAGCTTGTTTGGTGGTGCTGAATTCTCTTAGCTTTTGTTTGTCTGTAAAGGTTTTAGGTTCTCCATCAAATGTGAATGAGATCCATGCAGAGTAGAGTAATCTTGGTTGTAGGTTTCTCCCTTTCATCACTTTAAATATGTCCTGCCACTTCCTTCTGGCTTGCAGAGCTTATGCTGAAAGATCAGCTGTTAAACTTATGGGAACTCCCTGTATGTTATTTGTTGCTTTTCCCTTGCTGCTTTTAATATTTTTTCTTTGTATTTCACTTTTGATAGTTTGATTAATATGTGTCTTGGTGTGTTTCTCCTCGGATTTATCCTGTATGGGACTCGCTGCACTTTCTGGACTTGATTGACCATTTCCTTTCCCATATTAGGGATGTTTTCAATGTTAATCCCTTTAAATATTTTCTCAGACCCTTTCTTCTTCTCTTCTTCTGGGACCACTATAATTCTAATGTTGGTGCATTTAATTTTGTCACAGTGGTCACTGAGACTGTCCTCAATTCTTTTCATTCTTTTTTCTTTATTCTGCTCTTTGGCAATTATTTCCACTCTTTTATCTTCCAGGTCACTTATCCGTTCATCTGCCTCAGTTATTCTGCTATTGATTCCTTCTAGAGAATTTTTAATTTCATTTATTGTGTTGTTCATCATTGTTTGCTTGGTCTTTAGTTCTTCTATGTCCTTGTTAAATATTTCTTGTATTTTCACCATTCTATTTCCAAGATTTTGGATCATCTTTAATATCATTACTCTGAATTCTTTTTCAGACTGCCTATTTCCTCTACATTTGTTTGGCCTGGTCGGTTTTTACCTTGCTCCTTCATCTGCTGCATATTTCTCTGTCTTCTCATTTTGTTTAACTTACTGTGTTTGTGGTCTCTTTTTCACAGGCTGCAGGTTCGTAGTTCCCATTAATTTTGGTGTCTGCTCCCAGTGGCTGAGATTTGTTCAGTGGCTTGTGTAGGCTTCCTGGTGGAGGGGACTGGTGCCTGTGTTCTGGTGGGTGGGTGTGGATCTTGTCCTTCTAGTGGGCTGGGCCGTGTCCAGTGGTGTGTTTTGGAGTGTCTGTCAACTTTGTATGACCTTAGGCGACCTCCTGCTAATGGGTGGGATTCTGTTCATATCTTGCTGTTTGTTTGGCATGCGGTGGCCAGCACTGGAGTTTGCTGGCTGTTGGGTGGAGCTGGGTCTTCATGTTGAGATGTAGATATCTGAGAGAGCTCTTGCTGATTGATATTTCATAGGGCTGGCAGGTCTCTCTTGGTCCAATGTCTGGTACTCAGCCCTCCCACCTTGGAGACTGAGGCTCCTCACCTGGCTGGATCACCGAGACACTGCCAGCCTCTTGGCTTGAAAATAAAGGAAGAAAAAAATAAAATAGAACAATGAATCGATAGAACCCCAGACCCAAATGGTAAAAGCAAAACTAAACATAAAAAATGACACAAAGAAACATACACACACACTCATATAAAGAGAACGAACAAACAGCAACACATACAACAGACTGAACCATAGGACAAATGATAAAAGCAAACTTAAACTGACAAAATCACAAAAGAAACATACACATACACACTCACAAAAGGAGAAAAAAAGGAAAAAAATTTAGAAATAATAATAAAGTTTTAAAAATAAAAGTACATAAAAAGGAAGAAAGAGAACATCCAAAGCAATAAACAAATCAACCAATGATAACAAGCACTAAAAACTAAACTAAGATAAACATAAAACCAAAACCAAATCAGAGCCAGAAAGCAAACCCCGTCTACAGTTGACCCTAATGTCCACTCTCTCGATTTTGGGACATTTGTCTTCTATTCTATTACACAGATGCTCTGTTTATTAAGTTGATTGTGGGGATTTTATCTGCTGCTCTTGCGGCTGCACGGAGAAATTTCCTTTTCTCTTCTTTGTTCACATAGCTCCTGGGGTTCAGCTTTCATTTTGGCCCTGCCTCTGCATGTAGGCCACCCTCAGGTCTCTGTTCCCCACCCAGACAGGAGGGGGTTAAAGCAACAGCTGATTAGGTCTCTCTTTCTCACTCAGGCCGGGGAGAGGGAGGGGTATGGTAATCATAATTGGCATGTAGGCAAGCCTGTTATGGCAGAGGCCAACATGACATTACAACAGCCTGAGGCATGCAGTGTGTCCTCCCTGGGAAGTGGTCCCTGGATCATGGGACCCTGGCAGTGGCATGCTGCACTGGGTGGGTGGGTGGGTGTTGGTAGTGACCTGTGCTTGCACACAGGATTCTTGGTGTCAGCAGCAGCAGCATTATCAGTTCATGCCCGTCTCTGGGCTGTCAGCTGATATCCTTGGCTAGTGCCCATCTCTGGAGCTCACTTAGTTGGTGCTCTGCTTTCTGTGGGCACAGGGAGTGGGAATCACTTCTTCTTACGATCTCAAAACAATAGTCTCTTGCCTCTCCGGCAGGTCCAGTCTTTTTTCTGGACTCCCTCTTGGCTAGCTGTGGTGCACTAGCCCGCTTCAAGCTGTCTTCACACAGCCAACCCCAGTCCTCTCCCTGCGGTCTCACCTCTGAAGCCCAAGCCTCAGATCCCAGCCTCCACCTGCCCCAGTGAGTGAGCAGACAAGCCTCTCAGGTTGGTGAGTGCTGGTCAGCACCTATCCTTTGTACGGAAATCTCCCCACTTTGCCCTCTGCTACTTTTACCCCTGTTGCTGTGCTCTCCTCCATGGCTCCAAAGCTTCCCCACACCACCCCCCATCCCCACCAGTGAAGGGACTCCCTAGTGTGTGAAAACTTTTCATCCTTCACAGCTCCCTCGCAGAGGTGCAGGCCCCATCCCTATTCCTTTGTCTCTTTTTTCTTTTGCCCTACCTAGGTACATGGTGGGTTTCCTACCTTTTAGGAAGTCTGAGGTCTTCTGTCAGCATTCAGTAGGTGTTCTGTAGGAATTGTTCCACATGTAGATGTATTTTTGATGTATATGTGGGGAGGACGGTGATCTCCACATCTTACTACTTTGCTATCTTGAAGGTCTCTATGCCTCCATTCTTTTCCCAAGATCCTCGATCATCTTCACTATCATTATTCTGAATTCTTTTTCTGGAAGATTGCCGATCTCCACTTCATTTAATTGTTTTTCTGGGGTTTTATCTTGTTCCTTCATCTGGGACATAGTCCTCTGCCTTTTCGTTTTGTCTCTCTTTCTGTGACTGTGGTTTTCATTCTGCACGCTGCAGGATTGTAGTTCTTCTTGCTTTCTGCCGTCTTCCCTCTGGCCGTTGTTGTTGTTTTTAATTACAGATTTTATTTCACTTCTAGTGACAAGACTGTTCAAATTATCTGTTTTCTCTTGACTCAACTGTTGCAGGCTGTAAGTTTCTAGAAACTTGTCCATTTCTTCTAAGTTGCCCAATTTGTTGGCATATAACTCTTCTTAGTATTCTCTTACAATTTTTTGCATTTCTGTGGTATCAGTTGTTACTTCTCCTCTTTCTTTCTTATTTTGTTTATTTGGGTCCTCTCTTTTCTTCTTGGTGAGCCTGGCTAGAGGTCTGTCAATTTTGTTTATCTTTACAAAAAACCAGCTCTTGGTTTCATTGATCTTTTCTATTGTTTTTTAAATCTCTATTTATTTCCTCTGTGATCTTTATTAGTTCCTTCTGCTGACTTTGGATTTTATTTGTTCTTTTTCTAATTCTTTAAGATAGTAGTTTAGGTTATTTATTTGAGATTTTTCTTGTTTTTTGAGGAGGGCCTGTATCACAATGAACTTTCCTCTTAGAACTACATCACATAGATTTTGCAAGGTTGTGTTTTCATTGTCATTTGTCTCGAGGTATTTTCCAATTTCCCCTTTGATTTCATAATTGATCCACTTATTTTTAGTAGCATGTTTAGGTTTAGTATTTCTATACTCTTTGTTTGTGCTTGTCTGAGAAATTCTTTATCTGTTTTTCTCTTTTAAATGACAATCTTGCTGGGTAGAGTATCCTAGGTTGCAGGTTTTTCCTTTTCAGGACTTTGAATATATCATGCCACCTCTTTCTGTTCTGCAAAATACCTGAAGAAAAATCAGCTTTATGGGGGTTCCCTTGTAACTGACTCTTTGTTTTTCTCTTGCCTCCTTTAGAATCCTCTCTTTATCTTTAACTTTTGCCATTTTAATTATGATGTCTTGGTATGGGTCTGTTTGGGTTCATCTAGTTTGGGACCCTCTGTGCTTCCTGTACCCGAATATCTGTTTTTTTCTTTAGGTTTAGGAAAATTTTCAGCCATAATTTCTTTTTCTTTTTTTTGTAATACATTTATTTATTTATTTTTGGCTGTGTTGGGTCTTCATTGCTGTGAACAGGCTTTCTCCCTAGTTGTGGTGAGTGGGGGCTACTCTTCATTGTGGTGCACAGACTTCTCATTGTGGTGGCTTCTCTTGTTGTGGAGCTCGGGCTCTAGGTGCACGGGCTTCAGTAGTTGTGGTATGCAGGCTTAGTAGTTGTGGCTCGTGGGCTCTAGAGCACAGGCTCAGTAGTTGTGACGCATGGTCTTAGTTGCTCCGTGGCATGTGGGATCTTCCTGGACCAGGGCTTGAACCCATGTCCCCTGCACTGGCAGGCAGATTCTTAACTACTGCGCCACCAGGGAAGTCCCACATAATTTCTTTAAATACATTTTTATCTCCTTCTCTCTCTCTTCTTCTGGAACCCCTATTGTATGTCGGTTGGCATGCTTTATATTATCCCATAGATCTCTTATGCAGCTTTCATTTTTTAAAAAATTTTTCTTTCTGTCTGCTGTTCTGATAGAGTGATTTCCATTATTCTCTCTTCCAGACCACTTATTCATTCTTTTGCATTCTTCGGTCTGCTATTCATTGCTTCTAGGTTGGTTTTGTATCTTGGCAATTAAGTTGTCTAATTTTGATTGGTTCCGTTTTATAGTTTCTAGTTCCTTGTTACAAGGATCTGTATTTCTGTTGATAATCTTTTTTCATTCCTTTAGCATTTTTATTACTTCCTTTTTCAACTTAGTGTCTAGTAGACTGGTGAGGTCTATTTCATTATTTGTTCTTTCAGGGGATTTCTCTTCCTCTTCTAATGGGGAGCCCTTCCTTTGCTTTCTCATTTTACTTAAGTTTTTCTGTCTCTATGAATTTAGGAGAAACAGTTATCTACTGTGGTCTTGAAGAGGTGCTTTTATGTGGGAGCATCCCTGTGCAGACTGTGTGCATCCAGTATTTTTGGTGTGAGAGCTGTTTTTGGTATGGATGCCAGCCACATCTTTTCTCAGTGTTCTATCCATTATCCCCTTGATAGGGGGTTATTGTTGTGCTTCTCGGAGCCTGCAGTGGTGATTGAGCAGGGCCTCCTATTTGCTCCATGGCTGTCACAGCCCTGTTGGGGGGAGATTCTGTTCCCCAGTTGTTAGAGTAGATGCCCTGAGGGTCAGGTTTCATAAGGCTCCATTGCTCTTAAGTGTGTGCTCTGTCCCCAAGGAGGTGATTGCTGAAGCAAGTTACGACCAAGTGGTCAAAAGGACCTAAGTGCCACCTGTGCAGGTGTCCATGGTTCTGCCTAGAGAAAGGCCAAGATCATGTCCCTTTCTCTGTTGTGTTTGTCCCAGACCTGGTGCTAGGCTGGTGCTTGGGGCTGTGGTACTGTGGCTGCAGAAATTGAGGTGGCTGTGCTGATACAGCCTGGGACCTGGGCTGCCTATGTGGCAGGGCTTTCCCAGGACCTGTCCACCCTAGGTCTAGCTTCAAGCTGTGGTGTGGGTCGGCTGGAATGGGAGAGCTCCCACTGGGAAATGAACCACTGCATACTCCTCCCCAGGGGCTGTCTTCCCAAGGCATGCATTTCTGTGGTGCCACCTGGTGTGCACACCAACAAAGTCCACCCCTGCTGGACCCACTCCCACTATGCACATACTGACAGTGGGCTCTAAGTTTCAGCCAAGACCACACCCAAGGCCCTCCAGGCTGTCTCTGTGGAGCTAGATCAAGTCTTCTCCAGGGCCTATCTGCTCAATATTCAGCTCCTGGCTGCTGCTAGCAGCCCCACTTGGTGTGGATTTGGGGCTGGGAAGTGTGGTGAGGTGGCAGCCATCAGCATAGGTCTCCTTCCAACCTGATTGCTAGCAAGCCTGCACACGTGCCCTCCTTGACAGTAGAGTCCAGGCCCCTCCAGCCCCTCTGTCTGTCCCAGTGAATCTCCTATCAGGCAAGTGGGCTCCTCAGGTTGAAGTCCTGCACCTGTGGACTTTCCCTCCTTCACAGATCCCTCCCAGGGGCACCGGACCCATCCTGATGCTTTTTTCCGCCATCCTACCTTGTTACGTGGGGATCTTTCTTGCACCTTTGTTTATATAAGAGACCTTCTGCCAGTTTCCCATTGGTTTTCTGTGAGAGTTGTTCCATAGGTAGATGAATGTTGATGTGTTTGTGCGGGGAGGTGCGTTCCATATCCTCCTAGTCTGCCACCTGGGTCCTCTCTGAGGCATGATAAGATTTATATCTTTAAGGACAATAAATAAAAATGTAAGTTTTCTCCTGGGAGTTTTAGAGTATATTTGTCTATTATAAGTCTTAGGATAATTATTAGTAAAATAGTTTTGAAGCACAGGGCAACTTTGCTCCAATATCCTGATATTTAAGACTATCTACAAGCAATTTTGAGAGGAATAGGTGAGGTCTTAGGATGGTAAAGATAGGTGGGCCTTGACTTGTTTCTAGAGTTGTACTTGTAGTTTTGTAGGAATTTGCAAGACAAAGAGAGTTGTTCCTTTAAGCCCTTAAATATTGTACTCCAGCTGATTTATTTCCTGATTATTTGTCAGAGGACCTGGGGAATTGCTGAGAAGAAAGATCAATTTTTGAAAAGGAGAATTGATGTTGGATTTTGCTTTAAGACTAATTTCTATTCTTTCATATTCATAAGGAGTTCCTTAAGGCTGGTCATTATAATTGTTTTCTTTTCAATTTGATCCTCCCATAGGTACCAGTATGACAGCTGCTTATGATGAGAGCTCTCAATTTTTTTCCCTTTTAAATACAGCCAATTGTAAGTATCTATTGCCTGGCCATTGATAAGTAGGATCTTATATTAATTTAAAAAGGTTACTCAAACCAATAAGCATTTTTTGGTTTACCCAAAGATGTTAGAGGCATCTCACAAGAGAGTATATAGCCCTCACAAGATCAAGAAATTTTACTCCCAGATATAGTCTAAGAAGGTGAAAGCTCTTCCTTGCTACTGGCAGTAAGAATGGTGTAGTGAAAAAGGTGTCTCCAGCGTCCCACAAATAATGTGGGGCACCTCCTGCTGTAAATATGCTAATCAATGCACTGGGCAGATGCTACTGGAATGGAATTTGTCCAGCATTAACAAGCAACAGAGGTTGATATGAAAAAGGCCCCTTGTGGACTGGTACCCTTTAAGAAAAACTCCTCTGGGAGCTGGCACAGCCAGACAAAGAGAGTGCTGCTTGTGACTTTGTGTCTCAGAATCCCAGTCTATTCAACTGGCCACCTGATGCACATTTCAGATGTCAGAGACCACAGAGAATATTCCCACTGGACACAAGGCCAAGCTCTAGGGACATAGAAAAGTATGGAAGACAAAAACCTTCTCCCGTTTTACATAGAGAACCCACAGCTGAGTTTGACTGAAGAAACAGTGGTCTGGTGAGAATGGTTAACTCACCAGCCTGTGAGCCTGGCTCAGAGAGCAGGCTGATAGGGACTCTGCCTGCATTCTTCCCTATTTCTTCCTCCTTATGACAAACAACACAATAGACAGGCAAACAGACACACACACACACACACACACACACACACACACATACACACACGCAACAGTGACCATCTTTGAGAGAAGAATCCACAAGTGTAGCTAAGTCCAAGGAACTTAGTTCCACAATTATTTTCTCCTGCTAATCTAAACTGAGTGAGAGAGAGAGAGAAAAAAGGCACTCTCACCACTTCCCTTTGAAAGAGACCTTGGGGTCAGAGATCAGGAGGCTGACATGTAAGAAATCTTACCTTCTGCTGGCCTTTGTCACATGTCCCAGGATCTCTCAGCTGCAGCAGCCTCAGAGTGGGAAACAGGTCCAGCCAGCCCCTTGGCTGACTCACCAACCACTGGGGAGGGGGAAAATTTCCCCCTCTTTCCCACTTGAGTTGTTGTGGCTGGACTAATCAAATTGACACAAGACAGATTAACAGGAGAAAAAGAAACAAATTTAAATTCATGCACATGGAGGTCCCATAGAAATGGAAACCTAAGAAGTGGCCAAATCAGGCAGCTTTTATACTTTCTCTGCAGGTTTTGGCTGCTAGATCCTAGGGTTCTTTTAAAAGGTTATGAATTTTCAGGTCTTTGGTAATACCAACTAGTTGTCTTATTTCTGTGATGGTAAGTAGTAGGTCACAGAAATTTAAATACTCTTAACAGTCAGTTGGTCCCTTTTTACTCCTCCTGTTGTACAAAATCTTTAAAAATCTTTTGAATCCCGAGATGCATGAAATTTCAAGTTTCAGTTTCAAATCCCCCACTGCTCTGACCTTATGGGTTATTACTGGGAAGATGGATGTCCTCAGAAGCTGAATTCATAGGTATCTGCTTTCCTCTCCAGGGTGTCACAATCAGCCTCACAGGGATAGGGTTGGCCCTCACGCCCTCATGTATGATGGTGGCAGGATCACTGGGACTGGACCCTACACTCTGAGGGCATAGAAACAATGCTTTGGCATACTAGTTCACCAGGGCACTGAGCTATGTCCAGCCTGATTCTATGGGCATTTTATAGTTAGTGAGGAGCTTGCTAACTTCCTGGGTATTTTAGGCAGGGAAGGCACTAGGTGTTCAGGCTGTTTATGTAGGACCATTGTATCTTTTGCCACCATGTGTTGCCGTGGCCCACAATATCCCACAGGATTGGGGGAGGAGGTGCAACAGCAGCAATGTTTGTAGCAAGAGAGGGACCAGAGGCCTTGGGTGTACCTGCCTTCCTGAGGCTCCATGCTTTCCTGAGCCAGGGTGCCCTAATTGTACTCATTACTACTGGAGTCCTGAAAATACAGAGGAAGGGAGTCTCCTTTTTGTAAGGGAGTCCCCTCCTTTATCTGGTAGTGCACGCTTGGACAGGGGTTGTCACCTGTATGTCCCAGCCTTTAACTAATGAAAATCTTAGCCAGTTTTCCTAACAGTTATACCTGAAGTCTAACACCCTCCGGGGGAATTCACCATCTGTGGGGCACTGATGGGTAGAAGACATGTCCACAGAAACTCAAATCAGCTCGCATGAGCATTGCTCTGAGGTTTGTGAAAACTCTGGTTGTCCCCTTCAGAGTTAGCACTATAGGATAGGAAGCATCTTTGTAGGTGGTACACTGCAGCACAAATGCCAGCAAGTGGTGGGCCTCCCCCACGGAGAATTACCCAGGAGAGCTAAGGGGCAACTCCACGTTCCTGCTCATAATGCCTGTTGTTATGACTTTGTTAAATTAACATGTGTTAAGTGGGGCAGGGTGCCAGATGGCTGGTGAGTTGCAGTTCAACAACAGACCACAAGAGAAATTGAAATAGTGAAGTAATTACTCAGAGGCTCTGGAGGAAGGACACAGTACACCTGGAGGGCCCACTGGGGACATCAAGGTGAATGCAGAGAGAGAGAGACAGGACCTGGAGCACATGCCTTTATTAGGGTCATGGATGTAGTGCTTTGGGGTTCCTGGACCAAGGCTGGATTGGTCAATTCAAGCCAGAAGAGCAGGGTCTGGTGAATTTCTTTGGGGTCTTATCTAAGGGGAACGAAAAGGGAAGGCCCTGGGAGGCCACAGGGGTTGTTGATCAGAAGGGCTGTTGGAGGAGTCATATTAGGAACTTATTCACTTGTGACTCTGTGGGCAGCTGTCTAGGACATGTGCTTGCATGAGGGGCTAATGTCAGCTAAGGTCCCTGCAGGTCAGTTTGCCAAGCAAAATGGATTCAAGGCAGCAATACTGTGAAGTGTGTTGACCTAAGACAAATAGACTGCATATATTTCTCCAGCAAAGATGGGATTATTCAGGGTCAGCAGAGAATTGCAATTTGAGGTCTGCATACTTGGGGAGGTACCTGAAAGCTCCTGCATAGCAAGGGAAGTAGAACTCCTTTATGAGGGGAAAAGGATGTTGGGACGAACTGTTGTAAACAAAGAGGCCATGGCTTCTTATTGGCTGGGTCCTCGTCAGGAAGGAAGAGGATCTTTCTTCCTCCTGTAGGGCTCTGCTACTGTTGGAGGGTGTGCGAGCGCCCCCTGCTGGTTTCCTGGCTCTATTTAATGCAGGTGTCTTTATTAATTTTTTACAAGCTCAACTCTTGACAAGGACAAAACAGCAATAATCAAAGCTGTAAAAATATAATATTTATTCTGGACAACATTAAGTTTGCCTAAGTGTAGTGACAAATGCAATTTCAAAAGTGCATTAAGCCTTTAAAAACTTATCCTCCTGAAAGCCCTGCTTCCCGTTGCACAATCCCTATGTCTTCTCGATCTCTCAACTATTTTGGGGGGGTGGAGGAAACAGGTGAAAAATTGGTAGAAGGCTATGATACTTAGCTGTAGTTGCTATAGGTCTGAAATACCTTAAAAGAGATAATTATTTAACTTTGGACTAAAAGTAGATGTATATACTCCAACATACTCGAGCCAAATTCTGTGGTTCAAGCTATGTGTCTATAAAACACTATTTGTTTTGGTATTTGGCTTTTGACAGCTTTTAATCCAACTTCTCCTTCTTCTATTTCTGCCTCACAACTGGGCAAGATGGTAAGAAAGCCTAGGTGCTCCTTACTTTAGAGCAGGTGGAAAGTTCAATCCATGCATGGGAATCCTCGTCTCAGCCCCACCCCTAACCATCATACAAACCCCAAGCCAGTCTCCTTTCCTTTTTCTTCAAGCTGTGTAGGACCTGCCTGGGAGCTGCTCTGCCCTCCCCAGAAACCCTCCATTATGTGAGTAATAAACATGTTTGTACCCTCTTTGAATGTGTGTGTCATTATCAGTCTGGACATCCAAACAAAATTTTGAATGAAAGTTCCTCCTCTATCTTCAAGTTGGCTACAACAGAATGTTGCATCTCATATCCTTTTTTTAAATGCTGTCGACTGAAATTTGAGGTCCTGGCTGGAGGCTGGTAGTTCCCCTTCCTGAACAGCTTATTATGTCCACACATCAATCACTTCCCTTGGTATCTCACACTCAAAGCACTATGCAGCAGTTAAAATTGCCCCAGGTTCAGGTATCAGACAACTAGGGATACTCTTATGCCTTTATGTCTGATAACTTATTTAAATTAGCCAACCCACAGGGAGCCCACAACACCTAGCTAAGGACAGCCCACTTGCCGTGTACAAGCTGCCCCCTAGAGCTTCAACTTGCTGTTACCCTGTCCCAGGTGCAACCTCTCATTTAACCCTGCCTGGCAGCCTTCTCTTGTTTGGGACTGCAAGTTATTAAAAAGTTCTGTCTTTTATCTATCATAGTGTCATTGTGTTGTGTCCCACCATTAAAATAATCTTTAAAACTTATCAAACAATTGGCATTACAGACAGCATGTCTAGGCCATTATGGCTGATATATGGGCAGCTTTGTAGGAGGATATGCTCTTGGGTTATTATGGGTTCCAGACCACTGAAAAAATGGCTTGGGGCAAAACTTCCACTTGTTGGTGAGCTTTAGCCTTGATGCTGTGTCTGCTGGTAGTAGCTGCATCTCTCCTTTCCTAAATTTTCTGGGTGTCAGAATATTCAAAATGAACACTGCTGATTGGCTAAACTCTGGGGGCCATATGCAGTTCAGGTAGGGGCTCACCTTAGGGCAATCTGAGTGACAGGCCACTTAGCCGCACTTTCTAGGTCTGGGCATTCTGGTTGTTACCGAACCACACTTGGGTCAGTTCACCAGTGCACAGCAATGCCAATCTACTGACATCAGGTTGTGGTGAAGGAAAGTGCAGGGTTTATTGCAGGAGCCAAGGAAGGAGTGTGGGTGGCTCATGCTCAAAAGACCCAAACTCCCTGATGAGTTTCAGGGGAGGGTTTTTAAAGATAGAGTGAGGGAGAGAGCTGCAGGGTCTGTGATCAGCTCATGCACAATTCTCTGTCTGATGGTGAGGTAAAAGTGTGGTGTCACAGGGGTTAACATCATCAATACTCAGGCTCCAGCTGGTCTGGGGGCTACATGCTCATGGTCATGATGCAGTTAGCTTCTTCCTTCTGGTGCAGGTTTTAGTATCTGCAAAACAGCTAAGGACTGTGCATCAGACACTGTTATCCATGTCCTTCATGGAGGAACTAAAGTTTATGTGACTCTGCTATGTGGGTGATCTATTGTTTAAATTGTTACCAGTTCTCCTGACCCAACTGCTATCTTTTGTTACTACATGTTCACGTTCTTGCAGTCATTAAATCTTGAGACAGGTTTTTATGACTCAAGGGAGGCCTGGAAGACTAAAGCTTTTCTACAAACAAGAGGCAAGTGGGGGCGGTCCACACCCAGAAGGCCTCATAAGGTTGTGCTCAGTTATATGGTATATTTCTAGTTGCAGCCTGTATTTGGCAGAGGTTTATCCCAAGGGCCTATCACCTCTTGGGTGTCAGTACTTCTGTAATATTATTTTGGGCAGAACTTTAGTTTATCCATGTATTCTAGGTAACCCCTGTAGAGAAAGGTGTTGGCTGGACCTGCCCACCATATAGAAGTGGCACCTGGGTCTCCTTGGCAATGTTATGCAGCTGGAGGTGTTACTGACCAGGGTTCTTGGGCTCCTTAATCAATAGAAAGTGATCAGAGGCCAGACAAGAAATTTAGGCAAGGCTTTACTGGGGCCCCTGCTGCATCATGGAGGAGAGAGAAGAAACAACAGATTTCCTTGCTTGCTCCCTCCCTGAGGGGGTGTGAGCTGGCTCCTTATAAGGAGTGAAGGTAGGGGTGTGACCAGGAGTCGTGCCGGAGGGGTGGCTCAGGTGGTGTGCCCACCCCTTTTTGGTGGTGTGTGCAGGGGGCATGTGCAGTACCCTGCTGTTGCTCCTGACCCCCTACTTTTGCTCCAGGCCCTTTAAAAGTGGCAATTGGGATTTTTGGTCTCTTTGTATCTTTTGTCTAGAATTTGCCCTAACTGCACAAGCATGCAGTTGTTTTTTGTCCCATATAGTTTCCTTGTATTTTGTTGCTTGAGGAGAGGTGTATCCAGGTGCAAGCATTGCAGCACAGTAGCAAAGGGTCCCAGGTCGCAGCCTGTCTCATTGCCCCCTGAGAGACTAGATGCCCTATTCTTAAGGGGTAATGGGCCGAAGCTCTCTTCTTCTGAAACTTCTTCCTGCTGGACAAGGGTTGCAGACCCTAGCCTACCCTAGAGGTATAGAAGTCCCTCTCTGACTGTTCCAAGGACCTATAGGGACCTGGGTCACTTTCTGCTGGAATGGGCTGAATTCCTTGAGTCATCATAAGCCTTACTTCAAACTGTTGGAACCTCAAGACACAAAATTAACCAAAAGGTTAAACAACAAGGGCAGGGACTTTGGTGGTGCCGTGGTTAAGAATCCGTCTGGCAATACAGGGGTCATGGGTTCAAGCCCTGGTCCGGGAAGACTCCACATGCTGCGGAGCAACTAAGCCCATGCACCCCAACTACTGAGCCTGCATTCTAGAACCTGTGAGCCACAACTACTGAGCCCACACACCACAACTATTGAAGCCCAGGGGACTAGAGCCCATGCTATGCAACAAGAGAAGCCACCACAATGAGAAGCATATGCACTGCAATGAAGAGTAGCCACTGCTCACCGCAACTAGAGAAAGCCCGCATGCAGCAGCAAAGACCCAACACAGCCAAAAAATAAATATAATTTTAAAAAACATGTAAACAAACAAGGGCTACAAATGAGAAGAACAGTAGCCACTAAAGGCCCTGGAAAGGGAAGGAACAAGGTTAACTTTGGGCTTCCTTAACTGTTGACCAGACAAGGGAGGCGACATCGCCCCTGCCAAACTTATGAAGCCACTCTGCCTGGGTGTATGTTTCCTTAATATTAATTTTACATGTCCTGTTGCATTGATCCAAGTGCAGCAGTAAGTATTACTTGTCGCACAGACTCTACCTTGTTCTGCCAGAAGATAATCAACAGCCAGACAGTTGTCAAGAACCACATCAACCAAGGAAACAAGAGAGGTGCCAAGTCCCATTAAGGCTTCAAATAAGAGCCAACCCACTACATCATTTTACTTATTTGTTGATGGTGCCTGTCTTTTGAATAGATATCTCAGATCTTCCACTGGCTCACAGGTGTATTGTTCTTCTGTTGTGACCTGTGGGGCTTCTGGAGGTAAAAGCTTTAGTGTGGACAAATGTACCCAACAAGATGTCCCTTGAGTTTGACAGCAGTGGAGGTGGTTAAAATTGCTTTATAGGGGACCTTCCATTTTGGCAATAGTTGGTCTTCGGGGATCCAACTTTCCAGGTTTTAAGAACTTGGTCCCTGGGGTTTATTTGTGAAGGGACTGCTCCTTCCTCTGTATTTTTAGTGGGAGCTGGCAGTGTTTTGTGGGCATAGTCCTGATTGCCTTCTGAACTTGTCCTAGATTAGTAATATATCTCAGGCCCTGGTTCACCTCCATCCAGTACAATGTAGTAGTAAGAAAAGGCCTCCCATATCATTTCAAATGGGCTAAGTCTCAGACCACTCCTGGGGGCTACACAGACCCTAGGAGTACAAGTTGGTCCAGGGTTCATGAGTTTTTTGGCAGAGCTTTGCTAAGGTTTTCTCTAAAGTATGGTTCATTTTCTCTACCTTCCCTGAAGACTGGGGGTGTCAAGGGGTGTGTAGCTTGTAGCCTATCCCTAGGGCTGTTGTGAGCTGCTGTGTGATTTTGGCTATAAAGGGTCCGTTATCGCTCTGGAGGGACTTTGGAAGTCCACACTGAATAATTATTTCTTTAAAAAGGGACTTACAGGCTTCCATAGCCTTTGTAGATCAGGTGTGGAAGGCTTCAACTCATCCTATGAAAGTATCGACAAACACCAGAAGATATTTATATCCTGATCATGGGGGCATTTGGGTGAAATCTAACTGCCAGTCTTCCCCTGGGATATGTCCCTTGGCATTGAATCGCCCTGAGTAACGAAGGAGGGATTGGATGGGTCTGTGGGTTATTACAGCCACACAGATCACAGGCAAGTGTTACTTGTTTTTACTGTTCTTTTAAGCCCCTTCCCTGAAAAAGCCTTTTGCATCAAGTCCCATAGTACATCCCTCCCATAGTAGGCGGCATCATGTAAACTCTTAGTGAGTTTCCACTGTCGGGCCAGTAGGATTAGAACTTTATCCTCCTTTTTATACACCCTGTGCTTCCCTTCTCATACCCCATTTTTTTGCATTTTCTTGTTCCTGTGGGGAATACTGGGGAAGGCTAGGGAGTTCAGGGGGGGCAATTACTAGAGCCATAACTTGTTCATGTTCCTGCAATCATGATACCTGTTTTGCAATTTGATCAGCTTTGCTGTTCCCTTGGCTCACTCACAAAAGATCCATCCCTCTGATGGCTTCTACAGTATATTACTGCTACCTGGGTTGAAAGCTGCACTGCTTCTAAAAGAGCCAGAATCACATCTTTATGTTTTATGGGGGAATTTCTAGTGGTTAACATTCCTCTTTCTTTCCAAATGGCAGCCTGAGCCTGTAGCACATGCAACCCATAATTAGAGTCAGTAAAAATATTTAATTTCTTATCCTTCCCTAATTGCAAAACTCTCATTAACGCATTAGTTCAGACTTCTGGGCTGATATCTGGGGTGGTAGGGCCTTGGCTTCTATAACTTCATCTAGACTAACTATGGCAAACCCCGCCTTTCGGGTTCCCATTTCTACAAAACTGCTCCCATCAGTAAACCATTCGACCTCAGGGCTGTCAAGAGGCTCATCTAGAAGATCAGACCTGCTGGAGTAAGTTTGTTCTATGGTCTCAATACAGGGATGCACTGAGTCTCCACTCTCGACGGCTGGAAACAGAGTTGCCGGGTTCATACCTTTAAGAGAATGTCAGGGGTACCCATTAGGAGGGCCTGATATCTTGTTAACCTTGCTCCAGTCAACCAGTGATGTCCTTTGACTTCCGGCACAGATTATACCTGATGAGGGGTTAACATCTAAGTGTTGTCCCAGGGTGAGCTTGGAAGCCTCACTAACCAACAGGGCTGTGGCTGCTACTGCCCGCAGGCAGCTTGGCCATCCCAGGGCCAATGAGTCAGAAGATGGTGGAGTAGAAGGACACAGAGTTTGCATCTTATCACAACTAGGGCACCTACCAGGCATTGGTGGGGGACCTCGGACACCTAAAGGGATGGAAGGAATTCCAGCACGACTGGCTAGGATGTGGAGGGGAAGAAGGGGGGCAGGAAAGGTTGAGGCGTGATGGGACCAGGCACCCCTCCCTGTGGGGCAGCAGTGCGGAGGAGAGGGGTTCCCACACGTGGAGGGGCCCAACCACGATGTAGGGAACGGTGGGGAAGGAGAGAGACATTTGGGAGATCGGGAGATCAGAAGGGAACACAGCTAGCATCTCCCCAACCGGCTTGGGCCTTGGCAAACCTGCTGGGGTCCTGGGCCTGAACCTCAGCCCTCTGGGGCCCCCTCCAGCCATGAGAGTCCTGAGCCTGAGCCCTGCCCACCACCCCCCCCGCAACACCACCAAGGCCTTTTATGACCTTTTTTTCCTAATTTTATTTAATTTTTATTCTTTTAAAATTTTATTTTATTGTCTTATTCTTTGTTATTGTTCTGCTCCTTTTTGTTAGTTGTTTTGAAAAGTAAGCCACTGGTCTCTGATCTGGTCCCAACTCTTGGGTCAGATTCCTAGTGCTGTCCCTGATGTCTCACGAACATATAGGGTAAAGGGCTTGTCCAAATTTGGAAGCCCCAGTGCTGGAACTCTATTCAACTCAGTCTTTAGAGTCTCAAAGGCCTGACGGTGGTTCTCATTCCATTGAAGGGTTTCCCTTTCTCCTCCCTTTAGAGCCTCATATAGGGTTTTTTCTATAAGGCCATAAGTTGGAATCCAGATACAACAGAACCCAGCCATCCCAAGGAAGCCTCTGAGTTGTCTCTTTGTGTTTGGAGATGGTAATGCACAAATTGCTGTTTTTGTATCTATGGCCAGGGCTTGTGCCCCTGGGCTCAAAACAAATCCTAAATATTGAACCTGTTGCTGTAAGATCTGAGCCTTGGTTGGAGAGATTTTATATCCCCTTTTTGCCAGAAAATTTAGGACCCTAAGAGTATTGTGATCTGAATCTTGTTTGGTCTCACTACTTACCAATAAGTCATCAACATACTGTAACAGGGTTCCCTTCTCAAGGCTCAGTTCCCTCAGTTCTCTTGCTAACATGTTTCCAAAAAGATGGGGGCTGTCCTGAAAACCCTGTGGAAGCACTGTCCAGGTATACTGGGTAGCCTCTAGGGTGTCAGTGTCCATCCAATTCAAAGGAAAAAAGATATTGAAAGTCTGGATGTAGGGGAATACAGAAAAAATGCATCTGTGAGGTCCAAAACAGAGAAATGCTGAGCAATCCCTGGCACTTGGGTGAGGCAGCCTTATTCACTGCTCGTAAGTCTTGCACAAACCAACACTCTCTGTTAGGCTTCTGAGTGGGGAAGATTGAGTGTTGCATGGGGATTGGCAGGGCCTAATGAGTCCGTGTTTTAGGAATTTGCTGAGCAGTGGTTGGATTCCCCTCAGGTCCTCAGGTTTGAAAGGATATTTTCTCTTCCAGGTGTATTTTTCCCCAGGCCTTAACCTTATTTTTATCAGGGGAACACAGTTTGCTTTTCCTGGCACCAAGGTATTCCAAACTGCAGGATCTACTTGTTCTCTAATTTCTTGGGGGAGGTCTTGGGGAATATTTTGATGCCCAACAGGTGGGTCATCTGGGGCTCATAATAGATGGCATTCTCTGTTTGGATTCTTTACCTCCTTGGACTTCACCCTGTCCTAAGAATAGACTAGGTCCTAACTCATTTAGCAAATCTTTCCCGAGGAGAGGGACAGGACATTCTGACATATATAGAAAGGAGTAATAACAATGGACTCCACTCTGCAGGCAAGGGGAGACATAAATCGCCTTACTTTTGGCTATCCATCAACTCCCATCACAGTAGAGTTATGGAGAGAGGGCCAGCCGGCCAAGCCAGAACAGAGCAGACAGCTCCACTGTCTTCAAGAAATTCAGTTCTCCTACCTGCCACATAGAGGGTGACCCAAGGCTCTGTGGGAGTAATGAGGATGGATTGAGTGGGACCCAGAGCAGGGCAGTTGCTCAGGGCCAGTCATTCGGTGTGTGGGAATCTTGCATCTGAGAGATTCACAAGGAACTGGGGCAGGTCAGTGTTGCCCCTCGGGCATCCCACTAGAGGGCGCTCAGGACATTCCCCCTCCCAGTGCCCCCCTTTCCGACAAAAAGCACACTGGTTTGGGCCCAGGCAGCTTCTTGGTGGTCTGTCCAGCCTTCTCAGCCCTCCAGGGTCCCCTCGAGGTGGTGCGTGGATCAGAGCAGCCTAAAGCTGCATTTTCTTTATTAGCCTCTTACCGTTATTGACCTCCTCCATTAAGTCTCGGTTGTTATAGACCTTGAAGGCCTCCTCTACCAAGGTTTACAATGGGGTTTGGGGCCCAGCCTCAAGCTTTTGTAATTTTCTCCGGCATCAGGAGTAGCCTGGGTGACAAAATGTATGGCCAAGAATGTCCTTCCTTCTGAGAACTCAGGGTCTGTATTGGTGTAACTCCTGAATGCCTCTTTCACCAGGCTCAGGAAGACTGAAGGGTTTTCATCTTTTTTCCTGTGTAACCTCTCAGACCTTATCATAAGGTACAGCCTTCACCTTACACCTTTTCATTCCTTCTGAGAGACAAGTAGTACAGTGTTTCATCCTAACCTGGCCTACACGATCTTCATAGTCCCAGTGTGGATCATGTTCTGGGATTGTATCCCCATCCACCTGATAAATTTGGTGGTGTGGATTGGTGGCCAGTAGGCCATCTGTGTGTTCTCTGTCCTTTCTTAGTGTATGTTCCTTTTCATCCAGGGTGCAACAGTGGGCCAGAATAACCATGACGGCCTAACAGGTGAGAATGTCAACCCCAGCCTGATAAATTCATCCCTAAACTTGTCAACGTTTAGAGACAACCTGACAAACCTCTCCTCACAGATTAACCCAGTTAGTTTAGGATCTCTCTTTGGGATGTTCCAGGGGCCCTTTGAAGCACCCCAAAGTTAACTGGAAGTCAAGAGAATTTCAATTAGAATTTGATATTTGGGAAGTCTGTCAAAAAGTTTAAAATGTTTTAAAACACCCAGTCAGTTAGGATCATAGTTTGCTGTGAAACAATATTTATTCCTTGAGATAAGGTGGGGGGAAAAATCAAATGTAAATAGAGATCACTTAAAGGCACAAGGAATCACAGGATCTGTTATCAAAAGCAGCATTCCAGGACGACTTTGTTCTCTTATGAGAGAGAGAAACCAAACCCAGTCTTGTATCAGCCTACTTTTAATAAAATCCATTTACCTAATTAAATTTAATCCAACCTTAGAAAATCCTGACCACATACAAAATTCTTTTCTCAATGTTCCTCTTCCACAAGCATTCTGCAACTTTCTGTAGCCATACTTTGTCCTTTATTCTTTCCCCATTCAGAAATAGCCAGCTCTAGGACAAAATCACACTTTTCCCTTTAACAAAGTATATTTCCATTCCTCATACCTTCTTTTCTGAAAACACACATCCTACTCTTCTTAAGCAACCATGAACTGTCTTTTACAGTAGCATTCTGTAGATTGGTAGAGAACATCTCAAGGCGGCACCAAACAGCTTTAGTTTCTCTCTCACAAGAAGACAAGAGTAGATAACTTTAGACCTGTTTAGCAATTAATGTTCCAACATTTTATCTTATTTGAAATGGCCTGGATATTTAATTAATTCCTACCATTTAACTTAGTTTCAGATTTACCAAAACTTGGAGAGACTGTTTTAGATGGAAGTTTCCAAAACATAATTATTCCTATAGAGTTTATCAGAAAGTTCTTATCCCAGTTACATTACTTAAAAATTTAATCATATCAGGTTATTTTCCCTGTTGACAGATTTTATAACAGAAACAGTATGCACTTATTGACTTCTAGTAACCCTAGATACAGTGAAAGTATTGCACTTAGCGTTGATGACTCTAAAGACAGGTCTGTATTAATTAAACCCACAAGTTTAAGCCAGACAAACCAATTTCTACAGAACCAGAGATCTCATAGTTTTCCTGCTTGAATTTAAAATGGCCCTTTTTTTCCCTCAGTCTGGGGGACTACAGATGAGTCAGGTAGTCCCTGAGAGCCCTGGCAGAATAGTGCATTGCAAGAGCAGAGGAAGGAAAAATGCAAGCTCTTGTCTTTTCTTTTTGTTCTTTAAAATCCCACTAAGTAACCCAAGGCTGGAGTCTCAGGCAATGTGGGCTGGGTTTGTATTTCAAGGCTCAAGTGCTCCACCATGCCCTCAATATCAGTGGAGACTTGCAGGAGCAGTTGGACAGACAAAACTACATCACGAACAAAGATACAAATCACAAAATTTAAAGACACAAACAAGAAGTTTTCAACATAAAGGGGACAGGAATGCAGGTATAAGGATCAAGGGAGAGGTAAAGGGAGGGGAGAGAGGAAAGACTGAAAAAGAGAAAGAGACAGAAAGAGGGAGATTTCAACCCACCCCGTTCAGGTGTCTATTCAGGCACCAACCTGTGCGCTTCCACAAAGGGCCAGTGAAGGAGGGAACACCATATCCACTGCACAACGGGGCAGTCAAGCTTGGACATACAGGCGGTTGTATGTCGTCTTTGGGTCCCCAACCCACAGGTGTGACTCTCACCCATACATACACTAGTATATAGAAATCTGCCGCTTCAGTCCATTCTCAACGGGAGTTCTCTTAGTGGCAGGAAAATAAAGTGAGAATATTGGGACGATCAGACTTCCAGCCACTACACGTTATGGGGTTTGAACCTCTATCACTCTCAAAAATCTCCAGTCAGGAAGAAACCGCTGGACCAAGGTGTGAGCTGTGAGGCGAGCCTCTCCCACCTTTGCTTGTCACCCGTCAAGGTGAACCATTGTCAGCCAGAGGGAGGAGGTCTCACAAGCTGAGAGGAATGATGCTATAGCTGTCTGACGTCCACTCTCTTGGAAGGAAAGGACAGAAGTAATAGAGGACAGAGAGCGAAGTAGAGAGATTTCAGGAGAGGGAAAGGAACAAAGGGGAAAGGGAAAGTGGTGAGAGAAAAGGGACAAGGGGAGGGGGAAAGCATTGCCTGAATGAGGGTACTGAGGCCCCCAGGGGCCAGGAAGGCAGACTTACCAAACTTGCTGACTCTGAAACAAGAGGTTCAGGTGGCCACTTGTCATGCACTGGGAAGCAGCATTCAGTGGTCCTGGAGGTGCCCAGATCCTCTCCTGGGAAGGGGATGATAGTCCCTTCGTGGTGTTGCCACAAAGTATGTCACCAATCAGTGTTCTTGACCTCCTTAACCAATAGAAATTGATCAGAGGCCAGGTGAGAAATTCAGGCAAGTCTTTATTGGGACTCCTGCTGCAGCAGGGGGAAGCGAGAACAACATGTTCCCTTGCTTGCTCACTCCGAGGGGCGTGAGCTGGCTCCTTATAAGGAGTGAGGGTGGGGGTGTGTCCAGGGGTCGGGCAGGAGGGGTGGCTTAGGAGGTGTACCCACCCCTTAGGTTGTGTTGTGTGCAGGGGGCATGCGCAGTACCCTGCTTTTGCTCCCAACCCTCTGCTTTTGCTCCAGGCTCTTCAAAAGTGGCAGCTGGGTTTTTGGTCTCTTTTGTCTAGAATTTGCCCTAACTGCACATGCATGCAGTTGTTTTTTGTCCCCTATAGTTTCCTTGTATTTTGTTGCTTGAGGAGAAGCGTGTCCAGGTGCAAGCATTGCAGGACTGTTACCAAGTCCAAGCTTGCTCTGCTCGCCACATGACAGGCCAATAAATCAGAGATGAGGTATTGAGGCAAGGAATACGACTTTATTTGGAAAGTGGGCCAACTGAGAAGATGGCGGACTAGTGTCTCCAAAAACCATCTTATCAGGATCTGGATGCCAGTTTCTTTTATGGAATCAGAGAGGTAAGTAAAGTAAAAAAGGCAAACTAGAAAGAGAGTGGCAGTGAGGAAGTAAAGTTAAAAGGGCCATCAGTCTTGCAAAACATCTCCTTGGAATGACCAGCCTTGATGAGAGGATGTGTTAATTTCAGCCATTTACATGTGGGCAGGATCAGATTGTCTCCCTGAGAGCTAAACAGAGGCACTTTAGTTCAGCATTCAGGCAGAGGGGCTGGGTTCCCTGAGTCAAGACATTATGCATAATTACAATAATAAAAACAACAAAAAGCAAAGGTTAAAGTCAAAGAAACAGATCCAACATAGAGTCCGATTTACTTCTTCCCTGTTACGATTCCCCACTCTCAATGTCCATTCCACAATCTTGTGGAAAAAGGAGTGACAACTGATCTAACTGCTCCATCAGATAGATCTTTCTGGGAGCATCCGCCATCAGTGCCAGTGTTCCAAATGTTGAGATTTGTCTTTTGTTCCTCTTTCGAAGTGTCTACTTTACACCTGTTGACTTAAAAAAAAATCACACCCTGAAAGTCATGAGGCCACATCAGCAGTTAAGGAAGTTAGCATTTTTCTATGTATGGGAAGATGCAAGGCTCTGGGCTCACTGAAATCATTCCTTTGATATGCACCACAGCTATCTGGGGCCTGGATCCTGTATTTTCATATCCTGAGTGTCCTCAGGGATCATCATAAGGAGTGGCTCCAGTCTGATGGCTGCTAGATGGCAGGTATTCTCCTTCCTGAGTTTCATCAGGGTTCACTGGCTCACATTGGAGGGATGCAATCGCTGGTGACTGGTCCTCTCCTCTTGGTCAGGAATTTGACTAATATTTGGGAGACATTTTGTGATCAAATTTTCTCCCACAGTGCTGGGATGCTCATCCCAGGTCAGGTGAAAATTCTTTTTTTGTTTGTTTGCTTTTGTTTTTGTTTAAGTATTTTACAACTTTATTGGAGGATAATTCCTTGACAATGGTGTGTTGGTTTCTGCTTTATAACAAAGTGAATCAGTTATACATATACATATGTTCCCATATCTCTTTCTTCTTGCGTCTCCCTCCCTCCCACCTCCCTATCGCACCCCTCCAGGCGGTCACAAAGAACCGAGCTGATCTCCATGTGCTATGCGGCTGCTTCCCACTAGCTATCTACCTTACGTTTGGTAGTGTATATATGTCCATGCCTCTCTCTCGCTTTGTCACAGCTTACCCTAACCCTCCCCATATCCTCAAGTCCATTCTCTAGTAGGTCTGTGTCTTTATTCCTGTCTTACCCCAAGGTTCTTCATGACATTTTTTTTCTTAAATTCCATACATATCTGTTAGCATACAGTATATGTCTTTCTCTTTCTGACATACTTCACTCTGTATGACAGACTCTAGGTCTATCCACCTCATTACAAATAGCTCAATTTCGTTTCTTTTTATGGCTGAGTAATATTCCATTGTATATATGTGCCACATCTTCTTTATCCATTCATCCGATGATGGACACTTAGGTTGCTTCCATCTCCTGGCTATTGTAAATAAAGCTGCAATGAATATTTTGGTACATGACTCTTGGAATTATTGTTTTCTCAGGGTATATGCCCAGTAGTGGGATTGCTGGGTCATATGGTAGTTCTATTTGTAGTTTTTTAAGGAACCTCCATACTGTTCTCCATAGTGGCTGAACCAATTCACATTCCCACCAGCAGTGCAAGAGTGTTCCCTTTTCTCCACACCCTCTCCAGCATTTATTGTTTCTAGATTTTTTGATGATGGCCATTCTGACTGGTGTGAGATGATATCTTATTGTAGCTTTGATTTGCATTTCTCTAATGATTAATGATGCTGAGCATTCTTTCATGTGTTTGTTGGCAGTCTGTATATCTTCTTTGGAGAAATGTCTATTTAGGTCTTCTGCCCATTTTTGGATTGGGTTGTTTGGTTTTTTTCTATTGAGCTGCATGAGCTGCTTCGAAATTTTGCAGATTAATCCTTTGTCAGTTGCTTCATTCGCAAACACTTTCTCCAATTCTGAGGGTTCTCTTTTGGTCTTATTTATGGTCTCCTTTACTGCGCAAAAGCTTTGAAGTTTCATTAGGTACCATTTGTCTATATTTGTTTTTAATTCCATTTCTCTAGGAGGTGGGTCCAAAAGGATCTTGCGGTGATTTATGTCATAGAGTGTTCTGCCTAGGTTTCCTGTAAGAAACGGCACCAAAGACGGAGGAGAGCTTAAGCAAGCTTTACTTGGGGACGTTCCCGGGCGAGGTTCACTGGTCCGAGACAAAGGGGCCAGAGAAGTCGCGACCGGGTGTGGGCGCGAACAAAATTTATAGGGGTGGACGCAGGGGAGGTGCTTGCCTTGTGAAGCAGCCCCTTTTTGGTAATCTCTCCGGTGTTGTGGCAATGTCAGGTGTCAGTTGCATCAGCCTCAGAGCCATTAGTTCTGCCCCTCGGGGAGCGGGAAGACTTGTGGCAATGTCGGGTGTCGGTTGCATCAGCCTCCTTGGCGGGGGTTCCGACTAGCTCCCTGGGCCGTTCCCCGGACCTGCTGGCCTTACATCCCGACTTCTTTGGTGTAATGGGTTGACGTTTGGTCTCTGGCTACTTCCTGCTGTGCGGGGGCGCTGGAAGGGAGTTGTGCGGCCAACGGTCCGTAGGTTAGGGGAGGGCAGCAGCGGGGGTGTTCTGTGGGTAATAAGGTATATGGGTGGAGGAGCATCTGATTCACCGCCACCCGAGAGACTTCTTGTATGCAACTGAGGAGAAACCTGAGGAAACAGGGACAAGCATGAATAGGATGCAGATAAGGATTAAGGGGCCTAGGATTGGCGTCAGCCAGGTATAGAGGGTGGACCGCCACCAGTCGGGGATGGGGGAGGTGGATAGTCACTGCCTGCATTGGAGTCCTTCTTTTAAGCGTCGGAGAGCATCCACATTGTCCTCAATGAACCCTGTCTCGTTGATGTAGTAACAGCATTGTTCCTGTAGGAAGAGGCAGGTACCTCCTTTGTCGGCTGTCAGAAGGTCTAGGGTGTGTCGACTTTGGAGGGCAACTCAGGCCTCAGAGGTGATCTGGGGATGGAGGGAGGTGATAGAGGCAGCAGAGGCCTCGATGTCTAGCTGGAGTTTCTGTTCTAGGTCGCGGGATGCTGAGACTCTGTGTGTTAGGGCTCGTCCCCCGATGCCCGCAGCGATGAGAGAGAGGAGGCGAGGGAAGTGCCTGCAACGATAGGGAGAAAGGTGGCCCTTTTCTGTCGGCTAGAGAGGTGTGTGGTGAGTGAGAGAAATTCGGCTTGGCCATATAATGTGAGTTGTGGAACAAGGGTGACGGGGATACATGGGAAGGGGAAGGAAGAGTTGACCTCTTTTGTAAGGGAGCCATTACACCAAAAGATCAGGCCTGGTGGGGCCCCCATTGGCATAGTTACAGGGGGGGATGAGTTGCAAGGGAGTGCATCATTAGTTAAATTTGGGTGGCTGCCATTGCAAATTGTGAGGTTCTGTTTTTCTAAATCAAGAAATATGGGGACTCTTAAAGGGGCAAAAGGTAAGTTCTGGGAGGGAGAGGTAAGGGGTCCTTGGGGGTTTCCTTTAGCAGCCAAATATAGGGGTTTAGCAAGAAGAGAAAAGTTAGGGATCCAGTGCCGGAAAAATTCTATCAGGCCCAGAAAGGAGAGAAACTGGTCAGCTGTCTCTCGAGGTTGGAGGTCGTGGATGGCCTGGGTGCGGTCGGCTGTCAGGCTCTTTGTTGTGGGGGTAAGGTGGATTCCCAGGTAGGTTACTGAGGGTGTAGACAGTTGGGCCTTGGCCGGAGAGACCCGATAGCCGCGAGAGCCGTGATAATCGAGGAGGTCAGCAGTATGCTGTTTTGAGAGGCTGAGAGATGGGCTACAGAGGAGGAGTTCATCCACGTATTGGAGGACTATACTGGGGGTGAGAGGGAAGGAAGCGTGGTCCCGTGCCAGAGCCTGTCCAAAGAGGTGGGCCAATTATTAAAGAGAATCGTGAGCAATCACGCACGACTGACCGGACAAATGTTGGTTTCCCTCAAGAACGTTATAAAGTGCATTACTATTTATGGCCACTAGAGGGCGAGGATGTAATTGATTGAGTAAGCAAAGGGGGGGAAATCCCAGCAAGGTGATAGATTGTGATACGCTATTAATACTGCTGATCTAACTGTGTATAAAAACACTACATTCACCAAATATAGTCCGTGAAAATTGCACACCAGACATTTGTTACAATTTACATATTGGGCCTATAGATGTCTAATAATTTCAAAGAATTGAAATAATTCAGAGTATATTCTCCGACCCCAGATTGAAATTGAGCCAGAAATCAATAAAAAAAATTAGAAAAATAATTTATAGGTCGGGATATTAATAATTATATTTCTAAATCACCCACAGGTCAATGAAAAAATCACAAAAGCAATCAGAAAATATTATGCTTTGATTAATAATGAGTTTGCTTATATAAACGTTTGTGCGCTGGGTGGAAAGCAATGCTTGCAGAAAATTTTGTAGCTTGAAATGAATATATTAGAAAGTGTGAAAGTAATATTATTTCTGATACAATCACTAAATTCGGGTAATTACAAATGTACATTACATTACAAAATTGACAACAAATTTAGCCAAAAGAATATATGTGGAAGGAAATAACAAAAACAAGAACAGAAATTAATAAAAGAAAGCAAACATATAACAAGTAGAATAGGCAGAGGCTCGTTCTTTAATAGGATTAATAATTCAGATAAACCTCTAGTATGTTTCACTGAAAAAATAAAATGGAGATTTCTCAACTAACCAATATCAAGAATGAAAAATGTACCATGAACAGCATTAGGCCATTCAATATAAAAATGTAGTTGAAATGTTTAACTTCCTAGAAAATACAAATTATCATAAATAAAATGGAAGTAAATGGGAAATATAAATAGCCTTCTAGCTTTTTAAAGAAATTAATTATAAATAAACACCTTCTTAAAAAGAAAACTCCAGGCGCAGATAGATTCACAATAAATTCTATTAAGTATGTAAGAAGGATCATTACAGATACATGGTGCTCATAAACGTTGATGCAAATTTCAGGAAAATTGAAAAATGAAGTCCAATGATCTATAAAAGGGTTATACATAACAAAACCAAAAAGGGTTTGTTCTCATAATGTAAGGTAATATCAATATTTGAAAATCAATTGAAAAACAACAAACTTATGCATGTAGAAAACAGATTAGTGGTTGCCAGAGGCAGGGATGGGGCTGAGTGAAATGGGTGAAAGTGGCCAAAAGGTACAAACTTCCAGTTCTAAAATAAATAAGTCCTGGGGATGTAATGTACAGCGTGGTGACTATAGCTAATAATACTGTATTGTGTATTGAAAGTCACTTAGAGAGTAGATCTTAAAAGTTCTCATCACAAGAAAAACATTGTAACTGTGTGGTGATGGATGTTGTAACTAGACTCATAGTGGTGATCATTTCACAACATATACAAATATCAAATCATTTGATTGTACACCTGTAACTAATATAATGGTTTAAATGGTGCATATATCAATAAAAATAAATAAAACGAAAGAGCTGATTTATACGCACACACACAACACACACACACACACACACAAGGGTGTTTCTCAGAACGCTAATTGTAAGCTGCATTCAAAAGTGTTTTATGAGTGAAATAAATTTATACCCATTCTGTTAAGCACATAGAGAAGTTTTTAAGAACACTTGTAATAAAGATGTTTCTAAGATGCTGCTTGCAAGCTGCACTGAGAACAGTGTTATATCAGTGAATGGAAGTTACAACCATTCTGAAATTCATTCAGAGAAGTGTTTGAGAATACTTGTAGTTAAGACATTTCTAAGATGCCTCTTGTGAGATGCGTTGAGAACAGCGCCATACCAGTGAGTGGAAGTCATATCCGTCTGTAATACATGCAAAGAAGTGTTTAAGAGCACTTGAAATAAAGATATTTCTAGGAATGATGAAAACAAACAAAATCAGTCAGTGTAAATAACAACATTAAAATATTAAAGGAGAAAAATAAAAAAATAAACTCTCAAAAACCCAGATTTTTATGTTTAAACAATATGCATTTATGATAAAGCTCTTGGGACACTAGGGATAGAAAAGAATTTCCCTGACTGATTAAAGAGATCCTCTTTAAGAACTCTAGATAAAAGTCATATTGATTTATATAAATGTTGAAATGTACAAAGATTTCCCTCTGACACCAAGAATGAGGCCACAATGCCATCAACCAACATTTATATTTAAATTTTTACTTAAGGTCTTAGCTACTGTAATAAGGCAAGTAAAGAAATACAAGTTATTATAATTGGAAATGAGTTATTAACAGAAGGACAGTGGAAAATCCAGAAGAATCTACAGTTGAACTACTTGAAGTAATAAAATTAGCAAAGCCATTGAGAAGAAATCAGTATATAAAAACCAATTGTTGGGCTTCCCTGGTGGCGCAGTGGTTGAGAGTCTGCCTGCCAATGCAGGGGACACGGGTTCGTGCCCCGGTCCGGGAGGATACCACATGCCGCGGAGTGGTTGGACCCGTGAGCCATGGCCGCTGAGCCAGCGCGTCCGGGGCCTGTGCTCCACAACGGGAGAGGCCACAACAGTGAGAGGTCTGCGTACCGCAAAAAAACAAAAAACAAACAAAAAACAATTGTCTATTTACATTTCTATAATGAACAGTTAGAAATGAAATTTAAGAACCCACAGAACTAAAGATACATGGGGGCATTTTTAATATTTTAGGAATAAATCTAAAGATATGTACGTAGAAATCTATAAACTATCATTGAGAGAAATTTAGGAAGTCCTAAATAAATTGAGAATTATTCCATGATAAAGGAGTAGAAGATGTAGTATTTTAAGGAGGTTAATATATGGAAATTTGATCTATGGATTAATTAGAAGCTCAATCAAAATGAGTCTGTGGGGCTTCCCTGGTTGAGAGTCCGCCTGCCAATGCAGGAGACACGGGTTCGTGCCCCGGCCCTAGAGGATCCCACGTGCCGTGGAGTGGCTGGGCCCATGAGTCATGGCCACTGGGCCTGCGCGTCTGGAGCCTGTGCTCCGCAGCAGGAGAGACCACAACAGTGAGAGGCCCGCATACCACAAAAAAAAAGAAAAAAAAAAATGAGTCTGTGTGTATAACTTGAAAGGGTCAGAGGAAATGCATATGCAAATGCTAATAACCAAATATAATTAGGCAACCTTGAAGGAAAAAAAAAAGAAGAATTGGTTTTACCAGACATCAAAATGCATTTCAAGGCTAACTGTAATTAAAACAGTGGATACTGGTACAATCATAGAGGGAAAACTGAATAAAACAGAGAGTTCAGAAATAGACCCCCACACAAGGACGTTTAATTCTTAACAAGTGTGGAACTTCAGAGTATTGAAGACAGTTTTTTCCATAAATGGTATTGAGTCAACTGAATAAATAACTTAAAAAAAGAAACTTGATCCCTGTCTCATAATATGCATACATTATCTCAAGAGAAATATAGATATGAACCTGAAATATAAAACAATAAAGATTTTAGGAGAAAGCTAACATTATCCCAAGAAATAACAACAAGAGTCTTGATTTCTTGTTTTAAACACGAACATGAGATTCTCATATGCAGGGTTGAACTACTGTAGTATTATTAATATATCCTCACATACTAGGTAGAGATGAGCTATTATTTTTCTACTGTAGTATTCTGCTTGCGCTGCTGCAGAAAAATACTGCAGATTGCTTAAACAGCAGACACTGTCTCACAGTTCTGGAAGCTGGGAACTCGAAGAAAAGATGCTGATTGCTTTGGTTTCTGGTGAAACCCTCATCCTGGCTTGCAGACAGCTGTTTTGGTGCTGTCTTCACATGGCAAACAGAGAGACAGTGACCTGTCTTGTGTCTTCTCTTAAAGGACATTAATCCTATTGGATCAGGACCCACCCTATGACTTCATTTAACCCTAATTACCTCCTTACAGATCCTATCTTCAAATATAGTGACACTACATCTATACTCATTAAAGATATTATCCTGTAATTTTCTTATTTTGGGTAGAATCTTTGTCTGGTTTTGGTATCAGGGTGATGGTGGCTTCATAGAGTGACTTTGGGAATATTCTCTCCTCTTCAATCTTTTGGAGTAGTTTGAGAAAGATAGATATAAGCTCTTTTTGTATGTTTTGTAGAAATCCCCAGTCAAGCCATAGGGTTCTGGACTTTTGTTTGCAGGGAGGTGGTTGTTGTTTTCTCCTGTGGTGTTTGCATAAGCTGTTAGATACATTTATTTTCAATATGCATCTTTTGTTATCTGACTTTGTAGTTATTTCTTTAGACATGAGTAATGCATAACACTAAATAGATAATAAACTATAATATAGTTGGTATCTGTGTTTCATTCCAGTTTACCTGGTATAGTCTATACATAGTCAGAGTTCAATAAACATTTTTTTTAACATAGATGCAAGGAGAGCATCAATCAAAAGTCCATCAGAGAACAGAGAGACATGCTAAATCACCCTTTGTGAGAAGAATAACCACTGGGAATTGGAATATCAGCTTTACCTCTAAGCAGATTTAGGCTGTAAAGAAGCCATATATTTTCTTATATATGAGACACTCAAGGGTACTCTCATTGAGGGATTATGTGTGGGAAAATCTGCCTTCCTGCAAAGGTCTCAAATGAGGAAATCTGTTTCTTTACCTGCTCATTGAAAACAATAATAGAATCCTCTGAGAATTTATAATCATTGGACTGATTATTCTTGCTGATTCTGCTGGTGTATTTTCTTGGAAGAAAAAATTCCCAGCCCCCAAAATTACTGTGATTAAAGGTTGGTATTGTCCTTTGGTGCCTGGAAGATACAAATAAAAATTTGTTCCAGATTCATTGTCCTTTATCCATTCCCCTCAGTATTACCAGAGGTTTAATTTAGCCAAATATGAGCCAGCACTCAGGTCATCAGAAACAGAGAGATAAGGCAGATCTTCTGTAATGACTTTAATAAAGTTTGTTTTTTGAATTTTTTTATTGAGCTATAGTTGCATTACAATGATGTGTTAGTTTCTACTGTACAGAGAAGTGGAGCTCCCTGTGCTACACAGTAGGATCTTATTAGTTACCCACTTTATACATATTAGTGTATATATGTCTATTCCAATCTCCCCATTCATCACACACACCTCCACCACTTTTCTCCCTTGGTGTCCATACGTTTGTTCTCTACATCTGTGTCTCTATTTCTGCCTTGCAAACTGGTTCATCTGTACCATTTTTCTAGATTCCACATATATGCATTAATATACGATATTTGTTTTTCTCTTTCTGACTTACTTCACTCTGTATGACAGTCTCTAGGTCCATCCATGTCTCTACAAATGGCCCAATTTCATTCCTTTTTATGGCTGAGTAATATTCCATTGTATATATGTGCCACATCTTCTTTATCCATTTGTCTGTCGATGGGCATTTAGGTTGCTTCCATGACCTGGCTATTGTAAATAGTGCTGCAAAGAACATTGGTGTGCATGTGTCTTTTTTTCCTAAAGAAAAAGTTTATTCTCTCTTCCTCTCTGCAGGTGTCTTTTTGAATTATGGTTTTCTCTGGGTATACACCCAGTAGTGGGATTGTTGGGTCATATGGTAGTCCTATTTTTAGTTTTCTCAGGACCCATACTGTTCTCCATAGTGGCTGTACAATTTACATTCTCACCAACAGGGCAAGCTGCTTCCCTTCTCTCCACACCCTCTCCAGAATTTATTGTTTGTAGATTTTCTGATGATGCCCATTCTAACCGGTGTGAGGGGATAACTCATGGTAGTTTTGATTAGCATTTCGCTAATAATTAGTGATGTTGAGCATCTTTTCATCTGCCTCTTGGCCATCTGTATGACTTCTTTGGAGAAATGTCTAGTTAGGTCTTCTGCCCATTTTTGGATTAGGCTGTTTTTGTTTTTGATATTGAGCTGTATGAGCTGTTTGTATATTTTGGAGATTAATCCTTTGTCAGTTACTTTGTTTGCAAATATTTCCTCCCATTCTGAGTGTTGTCTTTTCGTCTTTTTTCTAGTTTCCTTTCTTTGCTGTGAGAAAGCTTTTAAGTTTCATTAAGTCCCATTTGTTTATTTTTGTTTTTATTTCCATTACTCTAGGAGGTGAGTCAAAAAGGATCTTGCTGTGATTTATGTCAAAGAGAGTTTTGCCTATGTTTTCTTCTAAGAGTTTTATACTGTCCGGTCTTGCATTTAGGTCTTTAATCCATTTTGAGGTTATTTTTGTGTATGGTGTTAGGGAGTGCTCTAATTTCATTCCTTTAAATGTAGCTGTCCAGTTTTACCAGCACCATTTACTGAAGAGGCTGTCTTTTCTCCATTGTATATCCTTGTGTCCTTTGTCATAGATTAGTTGACCATACGTATGTGGGTTTATCTCTGGGTTTTCTATACTGTTCTACTGATCTATATTTCTGGGTTTTTTGCCAGTACCATATTGTCTTGATTACTGTAGCTTTGTAGTATAGTGTGAAGTCAGGTAGCCTGATTCCTCCAGCTCCGTTTTTCTTTCTCAAGATTGCTTTGGGTATTCGGGGGCTTTTCTGTTTCCATACAAATTGTAAAACTATTTTGTTCCAATTCTGTGGAAAATGCCATTGGTAATTTGATAGGGATTGCAATGAATCTGTAGATTGCTTTGGGTAGTATAGTCATTTTCACAATATTGATTCTTCCGGTCCAAGAACAAGGTATATCTCTCCATCTGTTTGTGTCATCTTTGATTTCTTTCATCAGTGCCTTATAGTTTTCTGTATACAGGACATTTGCCTCCTTTGGTAGGTTTGTTCCTAGGTATTTTATTCTTTTTGTTGCAATGGTAAGTCAGAGTGTTTCCTTAATTTTTCTTTCAGATTTTTCATTATTAGTGTATAGGAATGCAAGAGATTTCTGTGCATTAATTTTGTATCCTGCTACTTTACCAAATTCATTGATTAGCTCTAGTAGTTTTCTGGTGGCATCTTTAGGATTCTCTATGTATAGTATCATGTCATCTGCAAACAGTGACAGTTTTACTTCTTCTTTTCTAATTTGTATTCCTTTTATTTATTTCTCTTTCTAACTGCCATGGCTAGGAGTTCCAAAACTATGTTGAAAACTAGTGGCAAGAAAAGACATCCTTGTCTTCTTCCTGATGTTAGATAGAGGAAATGCTTTCAGTGTTTGACCACTGAGAATGATGTTTGATGTGTGTTTGTCGTACATGGCCTTTATTATGTTGGGGTAGGTTCCCTCAATGCCCACTATCTGGAGAGTTTTTTTATCATAAATTTGTCTTGAATTTTGCCAAAAGCTTTCTCTGGATCTACTGAGAATATCATATGGTTTTATTCTTCAATTTGTTAACATGGTGTATCACATTGATTGATTTGTATTTAATGAAGAAGCCTTGCATAGCTGGGATAAGTTCCACTTGATCATGGTGTATGATCCTTTTAATGTACTGTTGAATTCTGTGTGGACACTTAGGTTGCTTCCATGTCCTGGCTATTGTAAATAGAGCTGCAATGAACATTGGCTTACATGTGTCTTTTTGAATTATGATTTTCACAGGGTATATGCCCAGTAGTGGGATTCCTGGGCCATATGGTAGTTCTATTTTTACTTTTTTAAGGAACCGTCATACTCTTCTCCATAGTGGCTGTATCAATTTACATTCCCACCAACAGTACAAGAGGGTTCCCTTTTCTCTACACCCTCTCCAGCATTTTTTGTTTGTACAATTTTTCATGATGGCCATTCTGACTGGTGTGAGGTGATACCTCATTGTGGTTTTGATTTGCATTTCTCTAATGATTAGTGATGTTAAACATCCTTTCATGTGTTTGTTGGTAGTCTGTATATCTTCTTTGGAGAAATGTCTATTTAGGTTTTCCACCCATTATGGGACTGGGTTGTTTGGGGTTTTTTTTGATATTGAGCTGCATGAGCTGCTTGTATATTTTGGATATTAATCCTTTGTCAGTTGCTTCAATTGCAAATATTTTATCTCATTCTGAGTGTTGTCTTTTCATCTTGTTTGGTTTCATTTGCTGTGCAAAAGGTTTTAAGTTTCATTAGGTCCCATTTGTTTATTTTTGTTTTTATTCCCATTTCTCTAAAAGGTGGGTCAAAAAGGGTCTTGCTGTGATTTATGTCAGAGTGTTTTGTGTATGTTTTCCTCTAAGTGTTTTATAGTGTCTGGCCTTGCATTTAGTCTTTAATCCATTTTGAGTTTATTTTTGTGTATGGTGTTCACAAGTGTTCTAATTTCATTCTTTTACATGTATCAGTAGAGTTTTCCCGGCACCAATTATTGAAGAGGCTGTCTTTTCTCCATTGTATATTCTTGCCTCCTTTATCAAAGAAAAGGTGACCATATGTGCATGGTTTTTTCTCTGGGCTTCCTCTCCTGTTCCATTGATCTATATTTCTGTTTTTGTGCCAGTACCATATTGTCTTGATTACTGTAGATTTGCAGTATAGTCTGAAGTCAGACAGCCTGATTCCTCCAGGTCCATTTTTCTTTCTCAGTATTATGTTGGCTCTTCCGGGTCTTTTCTGTTTCCATACAAATTGTGAAAGTTTTTGTTCTAGTTGTGTGAAAAATGCCATTGGTAGTTTGATAGGGATTGCACTGAATCTGTAGATTGCTTTGGGTATTATAGTCATTTTCACAATGTTGATTCCTCCAATCCAAAAACATGGTATATCTCTCCATCTGTTTGTATAGTCTTTGATTTCTTTCATCTGTGTCTTATAGTTTTCTGCATAGAGGTCTTTTGTCTCCTTAGGTAGGTTTATTCCTAGGTATTTTATTCTTTTTGTTGCAATGGTAAATGGGAGAGTTTCCTTAATTTCTCTTTTAGATATTTTGTCGTTAGCATATAGGAATGCAAGAGATTTCTGTGCCTAATTTTTGTATCCTGCTATTTTACCAAATTCATTGATTAGCTCTAGTAGTTTTCTGGTAGCATCTTTAGGATTCTCTATGTATATAGTATTATGTCATCTGCAAACAGTGACAGTTTTACTTCTTCTTTTCTGATTTGGATTTCTTTTATTTCTTTTTCTCCCCTTATTGCCATGGCTAGGACTTCCAAATCTATGTTGAATAATAGTGTTGCAGAGTGGGCAACCTTGTCTTATTCCTGATTGCAAACTGATGGTTTCAGTTTGTCAGCATTGAGAACGATGTTGCCTATGGGTTTGTCATAATTGGCCTTTATTATGTTGAGGTAGTTTCCCCGTATGCCTACTTTCTGGAGAGTTTTTCTCCTTAATGGGTGTTGAATGTTGTCAAAAGCTCTTTCTGCATCTATTGAGATTATCATGTGTTTTCATCCTTCAATTTGTTAATATGGATTATCACACAGATTGATTTGCATACATTGAAGAATCTTTGAATTCCTAGGATAAACCCTACTTGATGATTGTGTGTGATCCTTTTAATGTGCTGTTGGATTCTGTGTGCTAGTATTTTGTTGAGTATTTTTGCATCTATGTTCATCAGTGATATTGGTCTGTAGTTTTCTTTCTTTGTGATGTCCTTGTCTGATTTTGGTATCAGGGTGATGATTGCCTCGCAGAATGAGTTTGGGAGTGTTCCTTCCTCTGCTATACTTTGGAAGAGTTTGATAAGGATAGGTGTTAGCTCTTCTCTAAATGTTTCATAGAATTCACCTGTGAAGCCATCTGCTCCTGGGCTTTTGTTTGTTGGAAGATTTTTATACACAGTTTCAATTTCAGTGCTTGTGATTGGTCTGTTCATATTTTCTATTTCTTCCTGGTTCAGTTTGGAAGGTTGTACTTTGCTAAGAATTTGTCCATTTCTTCCAGTTTGTCCATTTTATTAGCATATAGTTGCCTGTAGTAGTCTCTTATGATCCTTTGTATTTCTCTGGTGTCCATTGTAAGTTCTTCTTTTTCATTTCTAATTCTGTTGATTTGAGTCTTCTCCCTTTTATCTTTGGTGAGTCTGGCTAATGGTTTATCAATTTTGTTTATCTTCTCAAAGAACCAGCTTTTGCTTGTATTGATTTTTGCTTTTGTGTACTTCATTTCTCTTTTATTTATATCTGATCTGATCTTCATGATTTCTTTCCGTCTGCTAACTTTGGACTTTTTTGTCCTTCTTTCTCTAATTGCTTTAGGTGTAAGGTATTTTTGTTTATATGAGATTTTTCTTCTTTCTTCATGTAGGATTGTATTGCTATAAACTTCCCTCTTAAGACTGCTTTTGCTGCATCCCTTAGGTTTTGGGTCATTGTGTTTTCACCATTATTTGTTTCTAGGTATTTTGTAATTTCCTCTTTGATTTCTTCAGTGATCTCTCAGTTATTTACTAGCATAGTGTTTAGCCTCCATGTTTTTTATATTTTTTACAGTTTCTTTCCTGTAATTGATATCTTTTTTTCATAGTATTGTGGTCGGAAAAGATATTTGAAATGACTTCAATTTTCTTAAATTTACTAAGTCTTGATTTGTGACCCAAGATATGATGTATCCTGGAGAATGTTCCATGAGCACTTGATAAGAAAGTGTATTCTGTAGTGTTTGGATGGAATATCCTATAAATATCAGTTAAGCCCATCTGATCTAATGTGTCATTTAAAGCTTGTGTTTCCTTATTTATTTTCATTTTGGTTGATCTGTCCGTTGGTGAAAGTGGGTTGTTAAAGTACCCTAATATGACTGGGTTACTGTCAATTTCCCCTTTTATGGCTGTTAGCATTTGCCTTATGTATTGAGGTGCTCCTATGGTGGGTGCATAAATATTTACAATTGTTATATCTTCTTCTTGGATTGATCCCTTGATCGTTATGTCATGTCCTTCTTTGTCTTTTGTAATAGTCTTTATTTTAAAGTGTATTTTTTCTGATATGAGAATTGTTACTCCAGCTTTCTTTTGATTTCCTTTTGCATGGAATATCTTTTTCCATCCCCTCACTTTCAGTATGTATGTGTCTCTAGGTCTGAAGTGGGTCTCTTGTAGACAGCATATATACGAGTCTAGTTTTTGTATCCATTCAACCAGTCTGTGTCTTTTGGTTGGAGCACTTAATCCATTTACATGTAAGGTAATTATCGATATGTTTGTTCCTATTACCATTTTCTTAAATGTTTGGGTTTCTTATTGTAGGTCTTTTCCTTCTTTTGTGTTTCCTCCCCAGAGAAGTTCCTTTAGCATTTGTTGTAAAGCTTGTTTGGTGGTGCTGAATTCTCTTAGCTTTTGTTTGTCTGTAAAGGTTTTAGGTTCTCCATCAAATGTGAATGAGATCCATGCAGAGTAGAGTAATCTTAGTTGTAGGTTTCTCCCTTTCATCACTTTAAATATGTCCTGCCACTTCCTTCTGGCTTGCAGAGCTTATGCTGAAAGATCAGCTGTTAAACTTATGGGAACTCCCTGTATGTTATTTGTTGCTTTTCCCTTGCTGCTTTTAATATTTTTTCTTTGTATTTCACTTTTGATAGTTTGATTAATATGTGTCTTGGTGTGTTTCTCCTCAGATTTATCCTGTATGGGACTCGCTGCACTTTCTGGACTTGATTGACCATTTCCTTTCCCATATTAGGGATGTTTTCAATGTTAATCCCTTTAAATATTTTCTCAGACCCTTTCTTCTTCTCTTCTTCTGGGACCACTATAATTCTAATGTTGGTGCATTTAATTTTGTCACAGTGGTCACTGAGACTGTCCTCAATTCTTTTCATTCTTTTTTCTTTATTCTGCTCTGTGGAAAATATTTCCACTCTTTTATCTTCCAGGTCACTTATCCGTTCATCTGCCTCAGTTATTCTGCTATTGATTCCTTCTAGAGAATTTTTAATTTCATTTATTGTGTTGTTCTTCATTGTTTGCTTGGTCTTTAGTTCTTCTATGTCCTTGTTAAATATTTCTTGTATTTTCACCATTCTATTTCCAAGATTTTGGATCATCTCTAGTATCATTACTCTGAATTCTTTTTCAGACTGTCTGCCTATTTCCTCTACATTTGTTTTGTCTGGTCGGTTTTTACCTTGCTCCTTCATCTGCTGCATATTTCTCTGTCTTCTCATTTTGTTTAACTTACTGTGTTTGTGGTCTCTTTTTCACAGGCTGCAGGTTTGTAGTTCCCATTAATTTTGGTGTCTGCCCCCAGTGGCTGAGATTGGTTCAGTGGCTTGTGTAGGCTTCCTGGTGGAGGGGACTGGTGCCTGTGTTCTGGTGGGTGGGTGTGGATCTTGTCCTTCTAGTGGGCTGGGCCGTGTCCAGTGGTGTGTTTTGGAGTGTCTGTCAACTTTGTATGACCTTAGGCGACCTCCTGCTAATGGGTGGGATTCTGTTCATATCTTGCTGTTTGTTTGGCATGCGGTGGCCAGCACTGGAGTTTGCTGGCTGTTGGGTGGAGCTGGGTCTTCATGTTGAGATGTAGATATCTGAGAGAGCTCTTGCTGATTGATATTTCATAGGGCTGGGAGGTCTCTCTTGGTCCAATGTCCGGTACTCAGCCCTCCCACCTTGGAGACTGAGGCTCCTCACCTGGCTGGATCACCGAGACACTGCCAGCCTCTTGGCTTGAAAAAAAAGGAAGAAAAAAATAAAATAGAACAATGAATCGATAGAACCCCAGACCCAAATGGTAAAAGCAAAACTAAACATAATAAATGACACAAAGAAACATACACACACACACTCATATAAAGAGAACGAACAAACAGCAACACATACAACAGACTGAACCATAGGACAAATGATAAAAGCAAACTTAAACTGACAAAATCACAAAAGAAACATACACATACACACTCACAAAAGGAGAAAAAAAGGAAAAAAATTTAGAAATAATAATAAAGTTTTAAAAATAAAAGTACATAAAAAGGAAGAAAGAGAACATCCAAAGCAATAAACAAATCAACCAATGATAACAAGCACTAAAAACTAAACTAAGATAAACATAAAACCAAAACCAAATCAGAGCCAGAAAGCAAACCCCGTCTACAGTTGACCCTAATGTCCACTCTCTCGATTTTGGGACATTTGTCTTCTATTCTATTACACAGATGCTCTGTTTATTAAGTTGATTGTGGGGATTTTATCTGCTGCTTTTGAGGCTGCACGGAGAAATTTCCTTTTCTCTTCTTTGTTCACATAGCTCCTGGGGTTCAGCTTTCATTTTGGCCCTGCCTCTGCATGTAGGCCACCCTCAGGTCTCTGTTCCCCACCCAGACAGGAGGGGGTTAAAGCAACAGCTGATTAGGTCTCTCTTTCTCACTCAGGCCGGGGAGAGGGAGGGGTATGGTAATCATAATTGGCATGTAGGCAAGCCTGTTATGGCAGAGGCCAACATGACATTACAACAGCCTGAGGCATGCAGTGTGTCCTCCCTGGGAAGTGGTCCCTGGATCATGGGACCCTGGCAGTGGCATGCTGCACTGGGTGGGTGGGTGGGTGTTGGTAGTGACCTGTGCTTGCACACAGGATTCTTGGTGTCAGCAGCAGCAGCATTATCAGTTCATGCCCGTCTCTGGGCTGTCAGCTGATATCCTTGGCTAGTGCCCATCTCTGGAGCTCACTTAGTTGGTGCTCTGCTTTCTGTGGGCACAGGGAGTGGGAATCACTTCTTCTTACGATCTCAAAACAATAGTCTCTTGCCTCTCCGGCAGGTCCAGTCTTTTTTCTGGACTCCCTCTTGGCTAGCTGTGGTGCACTAGCCCCCTTCAAGCTGTCTTCACACAGCCAACCCCAGTCCTCTCCCTGCGGTCTCACCTCTGAAGCCCAAGCCTCAGATCCCAGCCTCCACCTGCCCCAGTGAGTGAGCAGACAAGCCTCTCAGGTTGGTGAGTGCTGGTCAGCACCTATCCTTTGTACGGAAATCTCCCCACTTTGCCCTCTGCTACTTTTACCCCTGTTGCTGTGCTCTCCTCCATGGCTCCAAAGCTTCCCCACACCACCCCCCATCCCCACCAGTGAAGGGACTCCCTAGTGTGTGAAAACTTTTCATCCTTCACAGCTCCCTCGCAGAGGTGCAGGCCCCATCCCTATTCTTTTGTCTCTTTTTTCTTTTGCCCTACCTAGGTACATGGTGGGTTTCCTACCTTTTAGGAAGTCTGAGGTCTTCTGTCAGCATTCAGTAGGTGTTCTGTAGGAATTGTTCCACATGTAGATGTATTTTTGATGTATATGTGGGGAGGACGGTGATCTCCACATCTTACTCCTTTGCTATCTTGAAGGTCTCTATGCCTCCATTCTTTTCCCAAGATCCTCGATCATCTTCACTATCATTATTCTGAATTCTTTTTCTGGAAGATTGCCGATCTCCACTTCATTTAATTGTTTTTCTGGGGTTTTATGTTGTTCCTTCATCTGGGACATAGTCCTCTGCCTTTTCGTTTTGTCTCTCTTTCTGTGACTGTGGTTTTCATTCTGCACGCTGCAGGATTGTAGTTCTTCTTGCTTTCTGCTGTCTTCCCTCTGGCCGTTGTTGTTGTTTTTAATTACAGATTTTATTTCACTTCTAGTGACAAGACTGTTCAAATTATCTGTTTTCTCTTGACTCAACTGTTGCAGGCTGTAAGTTTCTAGAAACTTGTCCATTTCTTCTAAGTTGCCCAATTTGTTGGCATATAACTCTTCTTAGTATTCTCTTACAATTTTTTGCATTTCTGTGGTATCAGTTGTTACTTCTCCTCTTTCTTTCTTATTTTGTTTATTTGGGTCCTCTCTTTTCTTCTTGGTGAGCCTGGCTAGAGGTCTGTCAATTTTGTTTATCTTTTCAAAAAACCAGCTCTTGGTTTCATTGATCTTTTCTATTGTTTTTTAAATCTCTATTTATTTCCTCTGTGATCTTTATTAGTTCCTTCTGCTGACTTTGGATTTTATTTGTTCTTTTTCTAATTCTTTAAGATAGTAGTTTAGGTTATTTATTTGAGATTTTTCTTGTTTTTTGAGGAGGGCCTGTATCACAATGAACTTTCCTCTTAGAACTACATCACATAGATTTTGCAAGGTTGTGTTTTCATTGTCATTTGTCTCGAGGTATTTTCCAATTTCCCCTTTGATTTCATAATTGATCCACTTATTTTTAGTAGCATGTTTAGGTTTAGTATTTCTATACTCTTTGTTTGTGCTTGTCTGAGAAATTCTTTATCTGTTTTTCTCTTTTAAATGACAATCTTGCTGGGTAGAGTATCCTAGGTTGCAGGTTTTTCCTTTTCAGGACTTTGAATATATCATGCCACCTCTTTCTGTTCTGCAAAATACCTGAAGAAAAATCAGCTTTATGGGGGTTCCCTTGTAACTGACTCTTTGTTTTTCTCTTGCCTCCTTTAGAATCCTCTCTTTATCTTTAACTTTTGCCATTTTAATTATGATGTCTTGGTATGGGTCTGTTTGGGTTCATCTAGTTTGGGACCCTCTGTGCTTCCTGTACCCGAATATCTGTTTTTTTCTTTAGGTTTAGGAAAATTTTCAGCCATAATTTCTTTTTCTTTTTTTTGTAATACATTTATTTATTTATTTTTGGCTGTGTTGGGTCTTCATTGCTGTGAACAGGCTTTCTCCCTAGTTGTGGTGAGTGGGGACTACTCTTCATTGTGGTGCACAGACTTCTCATTGTGGTGGCTTCTCTTGTTGTGGAGCTCGGGCTCTAGGTGCACGGGCTTCAGTAGTTGTGGTATGCAGGCTTAGTAGTTGTGGCTCGTGGGCTCTAGAGCACAGGCTCAGTAGTTGTGACGCATGGTCTTAGTTGCTCCGTGGCATGTGGGATCTTCCTGGACCAGGGCTTGAACCCATGTCCCCTGCACTGGCAGGCAGATTCTTAACTACTGCGCCACCAGGGAAGTCCCACATAATTTCTTTAAATACATTTTTATCTCCTTCTCTCTCTCTTCTTCTGGAACCCCTATTGTATGTCGGTTGGCATGCTTTATATTATCCCATAGATCTCTTATGCAGCTTTCATTTTTAAAAAAATTTTTCTTTCTGTCTGCTGTTCTGATAGAGTGATTTCCATTATTCTCTCTTCCAGACCACTTATTCATTCTTTTGCATTCTTCGGTCTGCTATTCATTGCTTCTAGGTTGGTTTTGTATCTTGGCAATTAAGTTGTCTAATTTTGATTGGTTCCGTTTTATAGTTTCTAGTTCCTTGTTACAAGGATCTGTATTTCTGTTGATAATCTTTTTTCATTCCTTTAGCATTTTTATTACTTCCTTTTTCAACTTAGTGTCTAGTAGACTGGTGAGGTCTATTTCATTATTTGTTCTTTCAGGGGATTTCTCTTCCTCTTTTAATTGGGAGCCCTTCCTTTGCTTTCTCATTTTACTTAAGTTTTTCTGTCTCTATGAATTTAGGAGGAACAGTTATCTACTCTGGTCTTGAAGAGGTGCTTTTATGTGGGAGCATCCCTGTGCAGACTGTGTGCATCCAGTATTTTTGGTGTGAGAGCTGTTTTTGGTATGGATGCCAGCCACGTCTTTTCTCAGTGTTCTGTCCATTATCCCCTTGATAGGGGGTTATTGTTGTGCTTCCCGGAGCCTGCACTGGTTATTGAGCAGGGCCTCCTATTTGCTCCATGGCTGTCACAGTCCTGTTGGGGGGAGGTTCTGTTCCCCAGTTGTTAGAGTAGATGCCCTGAGGGTCAGGTTTCACAAGGCTCCATTGCCCTTAAGTGTGTGCTCTGTCCCCAAGGAGGTGATTGCTGAAGCAAGTTACGACCAAGTGGTCAAAAGGACCTAAGTGCCACCTGTGCAGGTGTCCATGGTTCTGCCTAGAAAAAGGCCAAGATCATGTCCCTTTCTCTGTTGTGTTTGTCCCAGACCTGGTGCTAGGCTGGTGCTTGGGGCTGTGGTACTGTGGCTGCAGAAATTGAGGTGGCTGTGCTGATACAGCCTGGGACCTGGGCTGCCTATGTGGCAGGGCTTCCCAGGACCTGTCCACCCTAGGTCTAGCTTCACGCTGTGGTGTGGGTCGGCTGGAATGGGAGAGCTCCCACTGGGAAATGAACCACTGCATACTCCTCCCCAGAGGCTGTCTTCCCAAGGCATGCATTTCTGTGGTGCCACCTGGTGTGCACACCAACAAAGTCCACCCCTGCTGGACCCACTCCCACTATGCACATACTGACAGTGGGCTCTAAGTTTCAGCCAAGACCACACCCAAGGCCCTCCAGGCTGTCTCTGTGGAGCTAGATCAAGTCTTCTCCAGGGCCTATCTGCTCAATATTCAGCTCCTGGCTGCTGCTAGCAGCCCCACTTGGTGTGGATTTGGGGCTGGGAAGTGTGGTGAGGTGGCAGCCATCAGCATAGGTCTCCTTCCAACCTGATTGCTAGCAAGCCTGCACACGTGCCCTCCTTGACAGCAGAGTCCAGGCCCCTCCAGCCCCTCTGTCTGTCCCAGTGAATCTCCTATCAGGCAAGTGAGCTCCTCAGGTTGAAGTCCTGCACCTGTGGACTTTCCCTCCTTCACAGATCCCTCCCAGGGGCACCGGACCCATCCTGATGCTTTTTTCCCCCATCCTACCTGGTTACGTGGGGATCTTTCTTGCACCTTTGTTTATATAAGAGACCTTCTGCCAGTTTCCCATTGGTTTTCTGTGAGAGTTGTTCCATAGGTAGATGAATGTTGATGTGTTTGTGCGGGGAGGTGCGTTCCATATCCTCCTAGTCTGCCACCTGGGTCCTCTTTGAGGCATGATAAGATTTATATCTTTAAGGACAATAAATAAAAATGTAAGTTTTCTCCTGGGAGTTTTAGAGTATATTTGTCTATTATAAGTCTTAGGATAATTATTAGTAAAATAGTTTTGAAGCACAGGGCAACTTTGCTCCAATATCCTGATATTTAAGACTATCTACAAGCAATTTTGAGAGGAATAGGTGAGGTCTTAGGATGGTAAAGATAGGTGGGCCTTGACTTGTTTCTAGAGTTGTACTTGTAGTTTTGTAGGAATTTGCAAGACGAAGAGAGTTGTTCCTTTAAGCCCTTAAATATTGTACTCCAGCTGATTTATTTCCTGATTATTTGTAAGAGGACCTGGGGAATTTCTGAGAAGAAAGATCAATTTTTGAAAAGGAGAATTGATGTTGGATTTTGCTTTAAGACTAATTTCTATTCTTTCATCTTCATAAGGAGTTCCTTAAGGCTGGTCATTATAATTGTTTTCTTTTCAATTTGATCCTCCCATAGGTACCAGTATGACAGCTGCTTATGATGAGAGCTCTCAATTTTTTTCCCTTTTAAATACAGCCAATTGTAAGTATCTATTGCCTGGCCATTGATAAGTAGGATCTTATATTAATTTAAAAAGGTTACTCAAACCAATAAGCATTTTTTGGTTTACCCAAAGATGTTAGAGGCATCTCACAAGAGAGTATATAGCCCTCACAAGATCAAGAAATTTTACTCCCAGATATAGTCTAAGAAGGTGAAAGCTCTTCCTTGCTACTGGCAGTAAGAATGGTGTAGTGAAAAAGGTGTCTCCAGCGTCCCACAAATAATGTGGGGCACCTCCTGCTGTAAATATGCTAATCAATGCAGTGGGCAGATGCTACTGGAATGGAATTTGTCCAGCATTAACAAGCAACAGAGGTTGATATGAAAAAGGCCCCTTGTGGACTGGTACCCTTTAAGAAAAACTCCTCTGGGAGCTGGCACAGCCAGACAAAGAGAGTGCTGCTTGTGACTTTGTGTCTCAGAATCCCAGTCTATTCAACTGGCCACCTGATGCACCTTTCAGATGTCAGAGACCACAGAGAATATTCCCACTGGACACAAGGCCAAGCTCTAGGGACATAGAAAAGTATGGAAGACAAAAACCTTCTCCCGTTTTACATAGAGAACCCACAGCTGAGTTTGACTGAAGAAACAGTGGTCTGGTGAGAATGGTTAACTCACCAGCCTGTGAGCCTGGCTCAGAGAGCAGGCTGATAGGGACTCTGCCTGCATTCTTCCCTATTTCTTCCTCCTTATGACAAACAACACAATAGACAGGCAAACAGACACACACACACACACACACACACACACACACACATACACACACGCAACAGTGACCATCTTTGAGAGAAGAATCCACAAGTGTTGCTAAGTCCAAGGAACTTAGTTCCACAATTATTTTCTCCTGCTAATCTAAACTGAGTGAGAGAGAGAGAGAAAAAAGGCACTCTCACCACTTCCCTTTGAAAGAGACCTTGGGGTCAGAGATCAGGAGGCTGACATGTAAGAAATCTTACCTTCTGCTGGCCTTTGTCACATGTCCCAGGATCTCTCAGCTGCAGCAGCCTCAGAGTGGGAAACAGGTCCAGCCAGCCCCCTGGCTGACTCACCAACCACTGGGGAGGTGGAAAATTTCCCCCTCTTTCCCACTTGAGTTGTTGTAGCTGGACTAATCAAATTGACACAAGACAGATTAACAGGAGAAAAAGAAACAAATTTAAATTCATGCACATGGAGGTCCCATAGAAATGGAAACCTAAGAAGTGGCCAAATCAGGCAGCTTTTATACTTTCTCTGCAGGTTTTGGCTGCTAGATCCTAGGGTTCTTTTAAAAGGTTATGAATTTTCAGGTCTTTGGTAATACCAACTAGTTGTCTTATTTCTGTGATGGTAAGTAGTAGGTCACAGAAATTTAAATACTCTTAACAGTCAGTTGGTCCCTTTTTACTCCTCCTGTTGTACAAAATCTTTAAAAATCTTTTGAATCCCGAGATGCATGAAATTTCAAGTTTCAGTTTCAAATCCCCCACTGCTCTGACCTTATGGGTTATTACTGGGAAGATGGATGTCCTCAGAAGCTGAATTCATAGGTATCTGCTTTCCTCTCCAGGGTGTCACAATCAGCCTCACAGGGATAGGGTTGGCCCTCACGCCCTCATGTATGATGGTGGCAGGATCACTGGGACTGGACCCTACACTCTGAGGGCATAGAAACAATGCTTTGGCATACTAGTTCACCAGGGCACTGAGCTATGTCCAGCCTGATTCTATGGGCATTTTATAGTTAGTGAGGAGCTTGCTAACTTCCTGGGTATTTTAGGCAGGGAAGGCACTAGGTGTTCAGGCTGTTTATGTAGGACCATTGTATCTTTTGCCACCATGTGTTGCCGTGGCCCACAATATCCCACAGGATTGGGGGAGGAGGTGCAACAGCAGCAATGTTTGTAGCAAGAGAGGGACCAGAGGCCTTGGGTGTACCTGCCTTCCTGAGGCTCCATGCTTTCCTGAGCCAGGGTGCCCTAATTGTACTCATTACTACTGGAGTCCTGAAAATACAGAGGAAGGGAGTCTCCTTTTTGTAAGGGAGTCCCCTCCTTTATCTGGTAGTGCACGCTTGGACAGGGGTTGTCACCTGTATGTCCCAGCCTTTAACTAATGAAAATCTTAGCCAGTTTTCCTAACAGTTATACCTGAAGTCTAACACCCTCTGGGGGAATTCACCATCTGTGGGGCACTGATGGGTAGAAGACATGTCCACAGAAACTCAAATCAGCTCGCATGAGCATTGCTCTGAGGTTTGTGAAAACTCTGGTTGTCCCCTTCAGAGTTAGCACTATAGGATAGGAAGCATCTTTGTAGGTGGTACACTGCAGCACAAATGCCAGCAAGTGGTGGGCCTCCCCCAGGGAGAATTACCCAGGAGAGCTAAGGGGCAACTCCACGTTCCTGCTCATAATGCCTGTTGTTATGACTTTGTTAAATTAACATGTGTTAAGTGGGGCAGGGTGCCAGATGGCTGGTGAGTTGCAGTTCAACAACAGACCACAAGAGAAATTGAAATAGTGAAGTAATTACTCAGAGGCTCTGGAGGAAGGACACAGTACACCTGGAGGGCCCACTGGGGACATCAAGGTGAATGCAGAGAGAGAGAGACAGGACCTGGAGCACATGCCTTTATTAGGGTCATGGGTGTAGTGCTTTGGGGTTCCTGGACCAAGGCTGGATTGGTCAATTCAAGCCAGAAGAGCAGGGTCTGGTGAATTTCTTTGGGGTCTTATCTAAGGGGAACGAAAAGGGAAGGCCCTGGGAGGCCACAGGGGTTGTTGATCAGAAGGGCTGTTGGAGGAGTCATATTAGGAACTTATTCACTTGTGACTCTGTGGGCAGCTGTCTAGGACATGTGCTTGCATGAGGGGCTAATGTCAGCTAAGGTCCCTGCAGGTCAGTTTGCCAAGCAAAATGGATTCAAGGCAGCAATACTGTGAAGTGTGTTGACCTAAGACAAATAGACTGCATATATTTCTCCAGCAAAGATGGGATTATTCAGGGTCAGCAGAGAATTGCAATTTGAGGTCTGCATACTTGGGGAGGTACCTGAAAGCTCCTGCATAGCAAGGGAAGTAGAACTCCTTTATGAGGGGAAAAGGATGTTGGGACGAACTGTTGTAAACAAAGAGGCCATGGCTTCTTATTGGCTGGGTCCTCGTCAGGAAGGAAGAGGATCTTTCTTCCTCCTGTAGGGCTCTGCTACTGTTGGAGGGTGTGCGAGCGCCCCCTGCTGGTTTCCTGGCTCTATTTAATGCAGGTGTCTTTATTAATTTTTTACAAGCTCAACTCTTGACAAGGACAAAACAGCAATAATCAAAGCTGTAAAAATATAATATTTATTCTGGACAACATTAAGTTTGCCTAAGTGTAGTGACAAATGCAATTTCAAAAGTGCATTAAGCCTTTAAAAACTTATCCTCCTGAAAGCCCTGCTTCCCGTTGCACAATCCCTATGTCTTCTCGATCTCTCAACTATTTTGGGGGGGTGGAGGAAACAGGTGAAAAATTGGTAGAAGGCTATGATACTTAGCTGTAGTTGCTATAGGTCTGAAATACCTTAAAAGAGAGATAATTATTTAACTTTGGACTAAAAGTAGATGTATATACTCCAACATACTCGAGCCAAATTCTGTGGTTCAAGCTATGTGTCTATAAAACACTATTTGTTTTGGTATTTGGCTTTTGACAGCTTTTAATCCAACTTCTCCTTCTTCTATTTCTGCCTCACAACTGGGCAAGATGGTAAGAAAGCCTAGGTGCTCCTTACTTTAGAGCAGGTGGAAAGTTCAATCCATGCATGGGAATCCTCGTCTCAGCCCCACCCCTAACCATCATACAAACCCCAAGCCAGTCTCCTTTCCTTTTTCTTCAAGCTGTGTAGGACCTGCCTGGGAGCTGCTCTGCCCTCCCCAGAAAGCCTCCATTATGTGAGTAATAAACATGTTTGTACCCTCTTTGAATGTGTGTGTCATTATCAGTCTGGACATCCAAACAAAATTTTGAATGAAAGTTCCTCCTCTATCTTCAAGTTGGCTACAACAGAATGTTGCTCTCATATCCTTTTTTGAAATGCTGTCGACTGAAATTTGAGGTCCTGGCTGGAGGCTGGTAGTTCCCCTTCCTGAACAGCTTATTATGTCCACACATCAATCACTTCCCTTGGTATCTCACACTCAAAGCACTATGCAGCAGTTAAAATTGCCCCAGGTTCAGGTATCAGACAACTAGGGATACTCTTATGCCTTTATGTCTGATAACTTATTTAAATTAGCCAACCCACAGGGAGCCCACAACACCTAGCTAAGGACAGCCCACTTGCCGTGTACAAGCTGCCCCCTAGAGCTTCAACTTGCTGTTACCCTGTCCCAGGTGCAACCTCTCATTTAACCCTGCCTGGCAGCCTTCTCTTGTTTGGGACTGCAAGTTATTAAAAAGTTCTGTCTTTTATCTATCATAGTGTCATTGTGTTGTGTCCCACCATTAAAATAATCTTTAAAACTTATCAAACAATTGGCATTACAGACAGCATGTCTAGGCCATTATGGCTGATATATGGGCAGCTTTGTAGGAGGATATGCTCTTGGGTTATTATGGGTTCCAGACCACTGAAAAAATGGCTTGGGGCAAAACTTCCACTTGTTGGTGAGCTTTAGCCTTGATGCTGTGTCTGCTGGTAGTAGCTGCATCTCTCCTTTCCTAAATTTTCTGGGTGTCAGAATATTCAAAATGAACACTGCTGATTGGCTAAACTCTGGGGGCCATATGCAGTTCAGGTAGGGGCTCACCTTAGGGCAATCTGAGTGACAGGCCACTTAGCCGCACTTTCTAGGTCTGGGCATTCTGGTTGTTACCGAACCACACTTGGGTCAGTTCACCAGTGCACAGCAATGCCAATCTACTGACATCAGGTTGTGGTGAAGGAAAGTGCAGGGTTTATTGCAGGAGCCAAGGAAGGAGTGTGGGTGGCTCATGCTCAAAAGACCCAAACTCCCTGATGAGTTTCAGGGGAGGGTTTTTAAAGATAGAGTGAGGGAGAGAGCTGCAGGGTCTGTGATCAGCTCATGCACAATTCTCTGTCTGATGGTGAGGTAAAAGTGTGGTGTCACAGGGGTTAACATCATCAATACTCAGGCTCCAGCTGGTCTGGGGGCTACATGCTCATGGTCATGATGCAGTTAGCTTCTTCCTTCTGGTGCAGGTTTTAGTATCTGCAAAACAGCTAAGGACTGTGCATCAGACACTGTTATCCATGTCCTTCATGGAGGAACTAAAGTTTATGTGACTCTGCTATGTGGGTGATCTATTGTTTAAATTGTTACCAGTTCTCCTGACCCAACTGCTATCTTTTGTTACTACATGTTCACGTTCTTGCAGTCATTAAATCTTCAGACCGGTTTTTATGACTCAAGGGAGGCCTGGAAGACTAAAGCTTTTCTACAAACAAGAGGCAAGTGGGGGCGGTCCACACCCAGAAGGCCTCATGAGGTTGTGCTCAGTTATATGGTATATTTCTAGTTGCAGCCTGTATTTGGCAGAGGTTTATCCCAAGGGCCTATCACCTCTTGGGTGTCAGTACTTCTGTAATATTATTTTGGGCAGAACTTTAGTTTATCCATGTATTCTAGGTAACCCCTGTAGAGAAAGGTGTTGGCTGGACCTGCCCACCATATAGAAGTGGCACCTGGGTCTCCTTGGCAATGTTATGCAGCTGGAGGTGTTACTGACCAGGGTTCTTGGGCTCCTTAATCAATAGAAAGTGATCAGAGGCCAGACAAGAAATTTAGGCAAGGCTTTACTGGGGCCCCTGCTGCATCATGGAGGAGAGAGAACAAACAACAGATTTCCTTGCTTGCTCCCTCCCTGAGGGGGTGTGAGCTGGCTCCTTATAAGGAGTGAAGGTAGGGGTGTGACCAGGAGTCGTGCCGGAGGGGTGGCTCAGGTGGTGTGCCCACCCCTTTTTGGTGGTGTGTGCAGGGGGCATGTGCAGTACCCTGCTGTTGCTCCTGACCCCCTACTTTTGCTCCAGGCCCTTTAAAAGTTGCAATTGGGATTTTTGGTCTCTTTGTATCTTTTGTCTAGAATTTGCCCTAACTGCACAAGCATGCAGTTGTTTTTTGTCCCATATAGTTTCCTTGTATTTTGTTGCTTGAGGAGAGGTGTATCCAGGTGCAAGCATTGCAGCACAGTAGCAAAGGGTCCCAGGTCGCAGCCTGTCTCATTGCCCCCTGAGAGACTAGATGCCCTATTCTTAAGGGGTAATGGGCCGAAGCTCTCTTCTTCTGAAACTTCTTCCTGCTGGACAAGGGTTGCAGACCCTAGCCTACCCTAGAGGTATAGAAGTCCCTCTCTGACTGTTCCAAGGACCTATAGGGACCTGGGCCACTTTCTGCTGGAATGGGCTGAATTCCTTGAGTCATCATAAGCCTTACTTCAAACTGTTGGAGCCTCAAGACACAAAATTAACCAAAAGGTTAAACAACAAGGGCAGGGACTTTGGTGGTGCCGTGGTTAAGAATCCGTCTGGCAATACAGGGGTCATGGGTTCAAGCCCTGGTCCGGGAAGACTCCACATGCTGCGGAGCAACTAAGCCCATGCACCCCAACTACTGAGCCTGCATTCTAGAACCTGTGAGCCACAACTACTGAGCCCACACACCACAACTATTGAAGCCCAGGGGACTAGAGCCCATGCTATGCAACAAGAGAAGCCACCACAATGAGAAGCATATGCACTGCAATGAAGAGTAGCCACTGCTCACCGCAACTAGAGAAAGCCCGCATGCAGCAGCAAAGACCCAACACAGCCAAAAAATAAATATAATTTTAAAAAACATGTAAACAAACAAGGGCTACAAATGAGAAGAACAGTAGCCACTAAAGGCCCTGGAAAGGGAAGGAACAAGGTTAACTTTGGGCTTCCTTAACTGTTGACCAGACAAGGGAGGCGACATCGCCCCTGCCAAACTTATGAAGCCACTCTGCCTGGGTGTATGTTTCCTTAATATTAATTTTACATGTCCTGTTGCATTGATCCAAGTGCAGCAGTAAGTATTACTTGTCACACAGACTCTACCTTGTTCTGCCAGAAGATAATCAACAGCCAGACAGTTGTCAAGAACCACATCAACCAAGGAAACAAGAGAGGTGCCAAGTCCCATTAAGGCTTCAAATAAGAGCCAACCCACTACATCATTTTACTTATTTGTTGATGGTGCCTGTCTTTTGAATAGATATCTCAGATCTTCCACTGGCTCACAGGTGTATTGTTCTTCTGTTGTGACCTGTGGGGCTTCTGGAGGTAAAAGCTTTAGTGTGGACAAATGTACCCAACAAGATGTCCCTTGAGTTTGACAGCAGTGGAGGTGGTTAAAATTGCTTTATAGGGGACCTTCCATTTTGGCAATAGTTGGTCTTCGGGGATCCAACTTTCCAGGTTTTAAGAACTTGGTCCCTGGGGTTTATTTGTGAAGGGACTGCTCCTTCGTCTGTATTTTTAGTGGGAGCTGGCAGTGTTTTGTGGGCATAGTCCTGATTGCCTTCTGAACTTGTCCTAGATTAGTAATATATCTCAGGCCCTGGTTCACCTCCATCCAGTACAATGTAGTAGTAAGAAAAGGCCTCCCATATCATTTCAAATGGGCTAAGTCTCAGACCACTCCTGGGGGCTACACAGACCCTAGGAGTACAAGTTGGTCCAGGGTTCATGAGTTTTTTGGCAGAGCTTTGCTAAGGTTTTCTCTAAAGTATGGTTCATTTTCTCCACCTTCCCTGAAGACTGGGGGTGTCAAGGGGTGTGTAGCTTGTAGCCTATCCCTAGGGCTGTTGTGAGCTGCTGTGTGATTTTGGCTATAAAGGGTCCGTTATCGCTCTGGAGGGACTTTGGAAGTCCACACTGAATAATTATTTCTTTAAAAAGGGACTTACAGGCTTCCATAGCCTTTGTAGATCAGGTGTGGAAGGCTTCAACTCATCCTATGAAAGTATCGACAAACACCAGAAGATATTTATATCCTGATCATGGGGGCATTTGGGTGAAATCTAACTGCCAGTCTTCCCCTGGGATATGTCCCTTGGCATTGAATCGCCCTGAGTAAAGAAGGAGGGATTGGATGGGTCTGTGGGTTATTACAGCCACACAGATCACAGGCAAGTGTTACTTGTTTTTACTGTTCTTTTAAGCCCCTTCCCTGAAAAAGCCTTTTGCATCAAGTCCCATAGTACATCCCTCCCATAGTAGGCGGCATCATGTAAACTCTTAGTGAGTTTCCACTGTCGGGCCAGTAGGATTAGAACTTTATCCTCCTTTTTATACACCCTGTGCTTCCCTTCTCATACCCCATTTTTTTGCATTTTCTTGTTCCTGTGGGGAATACTGGGGAAGGCTAGGGAGTTCAGGGGGGGCAATTACTAGAGCCATAACTTGTTCATGTTCCTGCAATCATGATACCTGTTTTGCAATTTGATCAGCTTTGCTGTTCCCTTGGCTCACTCACAAAAGATCCATCCCTCTGATGGCTTCTACAGTATATTACTGCTACCTGGGTTGAAAGCTGCACTGCTTCTAAAAGAGGCAGAATCACATCTTTATGTTTTATGGGGGAATTTCTAGTGGTTAACATTCCTCTTTCTTTCCAAATGGCAGCCTGAGCCTGTAGCACATGCAACCCATAATTAGAGTCAGTAAAAATATTTAATTTCTTATCCTTCCCTAATTGCAAAGCTCTCATTAACGCATTAGTTCAGACTTCTGGGCTGATATCTGGGGTGGTAGGGCCTTGGCTTCTATAACTTCATCTAGACTAACTATGGCAAACCCCGCCTTTCGGGTTCCCATTTCTACAAAACTGCTCCCATCAGTAAACCATTCGACCTCAGGGCTGTCAAGAGGCTCATCTAGAAGATCAGACCTGCTGGAGTAAGTTTGTTCTATGGTCTCAATACAGGGATGCACTGAGTCTCCACTCTCGACGGCTGGAAACAGAGTTGCCGGGTTCATACCTTTAAGGGAATGTCAGGGGTACCCATTAGGAGGGCCTGATATCTTGTTAACCTTGCTCCAGTCAACCAGTGATGTCCTTTGACTTCCGGCACAGATTATACCTGATGAGGGGTTAACATCTAAGTGTTGTCCCAGGGTGAGCTTGGAAGCCTCACTAACCAACAGGGCTGTGGCTGCTACTGCCCGCAGGCAGCTTGGCCATCCCAGGGCCAATGAGTCAGAAGATGGTGGAGTAGAAGGACACAGAGTTTGCATCTTATCACAACTAGGGCACCTACCAGGCATTGGTGGGGGACCTCGGACACCTAAAGGGATGGAAGGAATTCCAGCACGACTGGCTAGGATGTGGAGGGGAAGAAGGGGGGCAGGAAAGGTTGAGGCGTGATGGGACCAGGCACCCCTCCCTGTGGGGCAGCAGTGCGGAGGAGAGGGGTTCCCACACGTGGAGGGGCCCAACCACGATGTAGGGAACGGTGGGGAAGGAGAGAGACATTTGGGAGATCGGGAGATCAGAAGGGAACACAGCTAGCATCTCCCCAACCGGCTTGGGCCTTGGCAAACCTGCTGGGGTCCTGGGCCTGAACCTCAGCCCTCTGGGGCCCCCTCCAGCCATGAGAGTCCTGAGCCTGAGCCCTGCCCACCACCCGCCCCGCAACACCACCAAGGCCTTTTATGACCTTTTTTTCCTAATTTTATTTAATTTTTATTCTTTTAAAATTTTATTTTATTGTCTTATTCTTTGTTATTGTTCTGCTCCTTTTTGTTAGTTGTTTTGAAAAGTAAGCCACTGGTCTCTGATCTGGTCCCAACTCTTGGGTCAGATTCCTAGTGCTGTCCCTGATGTCTCACGAACATATAGGGTAAAGGGCTTGTCCAAATTTGGAAGCCCCAGTGCTGGAACTCTATTCAACTCAGTCTTTAGAGTCTCAAAGGCCTGACGGTGGTTCTCATTCCATTGAAGGGTTTCCCTTTCTCCTCCCTTTAGAGCCTCATATAGGGTTTTTTCTATAAGGCCATAAGTTGGAATCCAGATACAACAGAACCCAGCCATCCCAAGGAAGCCTCTGAGTTGTCTCTTTGTGTTTGGAGATGGTAATGCACAAATTGCTGTTTTTGTATCTATGGCCAGGGCTTGTGCCCCTGGGCTCAAAACAAATCCTAAATATTGAACCTGTTGCTGTAAGATCTGAGCCTTGGTTGGAGAGATTTTATATCCCCTTTTTGCCAGAAAATTTAGGACCCTAAGAGTATTGTGATCTGAATCTTGTTTGGTCTCACTACTTACCAATAAGTCATCAACATACTGTAACAGGGTTCCCTTCTCAAGGCTCAGTTCCCTCAGTTCTCTTGCTAACATGTTTCCAAAAAGATGGGGGCTGTCCTGAAAACCCTGTGGAAGCACTGTCCAGGTATACTGGGTAGCCTCTAGGGTGTCAGTGTCCATCCAATTCAAAGGAAAAAAGATATTGAAAGTCTGGATGTAGGGGAATACAGAAAAAATGCATCTGTGAGGTCCAAAACAGAGAAATGCTGAGCAATCCCTGGCACTTGGGTGAGGCAGCCTTATTCACTGCTCGTAAGTCTTGCACAAACCAACACTCTCTGTTAGGCTTCTGAGTGGGGAAGATTGAGTGTTGCATGGGGATTGGCAGGGCCTAATGAGTCCGTGTTTTAGGAATTTGCTGAGCAGTGGTTGGATTCCCCTCAGGTCCTCAGGTTTGAAAGGATATTTTCTCTTCCAGGTGTATTTTTCCCCAGGCCTTAACCTTATTTTTATCAGGGGAACACAGTTTGCTTTTCCTGGCACCAAGGTATTCCAAACTGCAGGATCTACTTGTTCTCTAATTTCTTGGGGGAGGTCTTGGGGAATATTTTGATGCCCAACAGGTGGGTCATCTGGGGCTCATAATAGATGGCATTCTCTGTTTGGATTCTTTACCTCCTTGGACTTCACCCTGTCCTAAGAATAGACTAGGTCCTAACTCATTTAGCAAATCTTTCCCGAGGAGAGGGACAGGACATTCTGACATATATAGAAAGGAGTAATAACAATGGACTCCACTCTGCAGGCAAGGGGAGACATAAATCGCCTTACTTTTGGCTATCCATCAACTCCCATCACAGTAGAGTTATGGAGAGAGGGCCAGCCGGCCAAGCCAGAACAGAGCAGACAGCTCCACTGTCTTCAAGAAATTCAGTTCTCCTACCTGCCACATAGAGGGTGACCCAAGGCTCTGTGGGAGTAATGAGGATGGATTGAGTGGGACCCAGAGCAGGGCAGTTGCTCAGGGCCAGTCATTCGGTGTGTGGGAATCTTGCATCTGAGAGATTCACAAGGAACTGGGGCAGGTCAGTGTTGCCCCTCGGGCATCCCACTAGAGGGCGCTCAGGACATTCCCCCTCCCAGTGCCCCCCTTTCCGACAAAAAGCACACTGGTTTGGGCCCAGGCAGCTTCTTGGTGGTCTGTCCAGCCTTCTCAGCCCTCCAGGGTCCCCTCGAGGTGGTGCGTGGATCAGAGCAGCCTAAAGCTGCATTTTCTTTATTAGCCTCTTACCGTTATTGACCTCCTCCATTAAGTCTCGGTTGTTATAGACCTTGAAGGCCTCCTCTACCAAGGTTTACAATGGGGTTTGGGGCCCAGCCTCAAGCTTTTGTAATTTTCTCCGGCATCAGGAGTAGCCTGGGTGACAAAATGTATGGCCAAGAATGTCCTTCCTTCTGAGAACTCAGGGTCTGTATTGGTGTAACTCCTGAATGCCTCTTTCACCAGGCTCAGGAAGACTGAAGGGTTTTCATCTTTTTTCCTGTGTAACCTCTCAGACCTTATCATAAGGTACAGCCTTCACCTTACACCTTTTCATTCCTTCTGAGAGACAAGTAGTACAGTGTTTCATCCTAACCTGGCCTACACGATCTTCATAGTCCCAGTGTGGATCATGTTCTGGGATTGTATCCCCATCCACCTGATAAATTTGGTGGTGTGGATTGGTGGCCAGTAGGCCATCTGTGTGTTCTCTGTCCTTTCTTAGTATATGTTCCTTTTCATCCAGGGTGCAACAGTGGGCCAGAATAACCATGACGGCCTAACAGGTGAGAATGTCAACGCCAGCCTGATAAATTCATCCCTAAACTTGTCAACGTTTAGAGACAACCTGACAAACCTCTCCTCACAGATTAACCCAGTTAGTTTAGGATCTCTCTTTGGGATGTTCCAGGGGCCCTTTGAAGCACCCCAAAGTTAACTGGAAGTCAAGAGAATTTCAATTAGAATTTGATATTTGGGAAGTCTGTCAAAAAGTTTAAAATGTTTTAAAACACCCAGTCAGTTAGGATCATAGTTTGCTGTGAAACAATATTTATTCCTTGAGATAAGGTGGGGGGAAAAATCAAATGTAAATAGAGATCACTTAAAGGCACAAGGAATCACAGGATCTGTTATCAAAAGCAGCATTCCAGGACGACTTTGTTCTCTTATGAGAGAGAGAAACCAAACCCAGTCTTGTATCAGCCTACTTTTAATAAAATCCATTTACCTAATTAAATTTAATCCAACCTTAGAAAATCCTGACCACATACAAAATTCTTTTCTCAATGTTCCTCTTCCACAAGCATTCTGCAACTTTCTGTAGCCATACTTTGTCCTTTATTCTTTCCCCATTCAGAAATAGCCAGCTCTAGGACAAAATCACACTTTTCCCTTTAACAAAGTATATTTCCATTCCTCATACCTTCTTTTCTGAAAACACACATCCTACTCTTCTTAAGCAACCATGAACTGTCTTTTACAGTAGCATTCTGTAGATTGGTAGAGAACATCTCAAGGCGGCACCAAACAGCTTTAGTTTCTCTCTCACAAGAAGACAAGAGTAGATAACTTTAGACCTGTTTAGCAATTAATGTTCCAACATTTTATCTTATTTGAAATGGCCTGGATATTTAATTAATTCCTACCATTTAACTTAGTTTCAGATTTACCAAAACTTGGAGAGACTGTTTTAGATGGAAGTTTCCAAAACATAATTATTCCTATAGAGTTTATCAGAAAGTTCTTATCCCAGTTACATTACTTAAAAATTTAATCATATCAGGTTATTTTCCCTGTTGACAGATTTTATAACAGAAACAGTATGCACTTATTGACTTCTAGTAACCCTAGATACAGTGAAAGCATTGCACTTAGCGTTGATGACTCTAAAGACAGGTCTGTATTAATTAAACCCACAAGTTTAAGCCAGACAAACCAATTTCTACAGAACCAGAGATCTCATAGTTTTCCTGCTTGAATTTAAAATGGCCCTTTTTTTCCCTCAGTCTGGGGGACTACAGATGAGTCAGGTAGTCCCTGAGAGCCCTGGCAGAATAGTGCATTGCAAGAGCAGAGGAAGGAAAAATGCAAGCTCTTGTCTTTTCTTTTTGTTCTTTAAAATCCCACTAAGTAACCCAAGGCTGGAGTCTCAGGCAATGTGGGCTGGGTTTGTATTTCAAGGCTCAAGTGCTCCACCATGCCCTCAATATCAGTGGAGACTTGCAGGAGCAGTTGGACAGACAAAACTACATCACGAACAAAGATACAAATCACAAAATTTAAAGACACAAACAAGAAGTTTTCAACATAAAGGGGACAGGAATGCAGGTATAAGGATCAAGGGAGAGGTAAAGGGAGGGGAGAGAGGAAAGACTGAAAAAGAGAAAGAGACAGAAAGAGGGAGATTTCAACCCACCCCGTTCAGGTGTCTATTCAGGCACCAACCTGTGCGCTTCCACAAAGGGCCAGTGAAGGAGGGAACACCATATCCACTGCACAACGGGGCAGTCAAGCTTGGACATACAGGCGGTTGTATGTCGTCTTTGGGTCCCCAACCCACAGGTGTGACTCTCACCCATACATACACTAGTATATAGAAATCTGCCGCTTCAGTCCATTCTCAACGGGAGTTCTCTTAGTGGCAGGAAAATAAAGTGAGAATATTGGGACGATCAGACTTCCAGCCACTACACGTTATGGGGTTTGAACCTCTATCACTCTCAAAAATCTCCAGTCAGGAAGAAACCGCTGGACCAAGGTGTGAGCTGTGAGGCGAGCCTCTCCCACCTTTGCTTGTCACCCGTCAAGGTGAGCCATTGTCAGCCAGAGGGAGGAGGTCTCACAAGCTGAGAGGAATGATGCTATAGCTGTCTGACGTCCACTCTCTTGGAAGGAAAGGACAGAAGTAATAGAGGACAGAGAGCGAAGTAGAGAGATTTCAGGAGAGGGAAAGGAACAAAGGGGAAAGGGAAAGTGGTGAGAGAAAAGGGACAAGGGGAGGGGGAAAGCATTGCCTGAATGAGGGTACTGAGGCCCCCAGGGGCCAGGAAGGCAGACTTACCAAACTTGCTGACTCTGAAACAAGAGGTTCAGGTGGCCACTTGTCATGCACTGGGAAGCAGCATTCAGTGGTCCTGGAGGTGCCCAGATCCTCTCCTGGGAAGGGGATGATAGTCCCTTCGTGGTGTTGCCACAAAGTATGTCACCAATCAGTGTTCTTGACCTCCTTAACCAATAGAAATTGATCAGAGGCCAGGTGAGAAATTCAGGCAAGTCTTTATTGGGACTCCTGCTGCAGCAGGGGGAAGCGAGAACAACATGTTCCCTTGCTTGCTCACTCCGAGGGGCGTGAGCTGGCTCCTTATAAGGAGTGAGGGTGGGGGTGTGTCCAGGGGTCGGGCAGGAGGGGTGGCTTAGGAGGTGTGCCCACCCCTTAGGTGGTGTTGTGTGCAGGGGGCATGCGCAGTACCCTGCTTTTGCTCCCAACCCTCTGCTTTTGCTCCAGGCTCTTCAAAAGTGGCAGCTGGGTTTTTGGTCTCTTTTGTCTAGAATTTGCCCTAACTGCACATGCATGCAGTTGTTTTTTGTCCCCTATAGTTTCCTTGTATTTTGTTGCTTGAGGAGAAGCGTGTCCAGGTGCAAGCATTGCAGGACTGTTACCAAGTCCAAGCTTGCTCTGCTCGCCACATGACAGGCCAATAAATCAGAGATGAGGTATTGAGGCAAGGAATACGACTTTATTTGGAAAGTGGGCCAACTGAGAAGATGGCGGACTAGTGTCTCCAAAAACCATCTTATCAGGATCTGGATGCCAGTTTCTTTTATGGAATCAGAGAGGTAAGTAAAGTAAAAAAGGCAAACTAGAAAGAGAGTGGCAGTGAGGAAGTAAAGTTAAAAGGGCCATCAGTCTTGCAAAACATCTCCTTGGAATGACCAGCCTTGATGAGAGGATGTGTTAATTTCAGCCATTTACATGTGGGCAGGATCAGATTGTCTCCCTGAGAGCTAAACAGAGGCACTTTAGTTCAGCATTCAGGCAGAGGGGCTGGGTTCCCTGAGTCAAGGCATTATGCATAATTACAATAATAAAAACAACAAAAAGCAAAGGTTAAAGTCAAAGAAACAGATCCAACATAGAGTCCGATTTACTTCTTCCCTGTTACGATTCCCCACTCTCAATGTCCATTCCACAATCTTGTGGAAAAAGGAGTGACAACTGATCTAACTGCTCCATCAGATAGATCTTTCTGGGAGCATCCGCCATCAGTGCCAGTGTTCCAAATGTTGAGATTTGTCTTTTGTTCCTCTTTCGAAGTGTCTACTTTACACCTGTTGACTTAAAAAAAATTCACACCCTGAAAGTCATGAGGCCACATCAGCAGTTAAGGAAGTTAGCATTTTTCTATGTATGGGAAGATGCAAGGCTCTGGGCTCACTGAAATCATTCCTTTGATATGCACCACAGCTATCTGGGGCCTGGATCCTGTATTTTCATATCCTGAGTGTCCTCAAGGATCATCATAAGGAGTGGCTCCAGTCTGATGGCTGCTAGATGGCAGGTATTCTCCTTCCTGAGTTTCATCAGGGTTCACTGGCTCACATTGGAGGGATGCAATCGCTGGTGACTGGTCCTCTCCTCTTGGTCAGGAATTTGACTAATATTTGGGAGACATTTTGTGATCAAATTTTCTCCCACAGTGCTGGGATGCTCATCCCAGGTCAGGTGAAAATTCTTTTTTTGTTTGTTTGCTTTTGTTTTTGTTTAAGTATTTTACAACTTTATTGGAGGATAATTCCTTGACAATGGTGTGTTGGTTTCTGCTTTATAACAAAGTGAATCAGTTATACATATACATATGTTCCCATATCTCTTTCTTCTTGCGTCTCCCTCCCTCCCACCTCCCTATCGCACCCCTCCAGGCGGTCACAAAGAACCGAGCTGATCTCCATGTGCTATGCGGCTGCTTCCCACTAGCTATCTACCTTACGTTTGGTAGTGTATATATGTCCATGCCTCTCTCTCGCTTTGTCACAGCTTACCCTAACCCTCCCCATATCCTCAAGTCCATTCTCTAGTAGGTCTGTGTCTTTATTCCTGTCTTACCCCAAGGTTTTTCATGACATTTTTTTCCTTAAATTCCATATATATGTGTTAGCATACAGTATATGTCTTTCTCTTTCTGACATACTTCACTCTGTATGACAGACTCTAGGTCTATCCACCTCATTACAAATAGCTCAATTTCGTTTCTTTTTATGGCTGAGTAATATTCCATTGTATATATGTGCCACATCTTCTTTATCCATTCATCCGATGATGGACACTTAGGTTGCTTCCATCTCCTGGCTATTGTAAATAAAGCTGCAATGAATATTTTGGTACATGACTCTTTTGGAATTATGGTTTTCTCAGGGTATATGCCCAGTAGTGGGATTGCTGGGTCATATGGTAGTTCTATTTGTAGTTTTTTAAGGAACCTCCATACTGTTCTCCATAGTGGCTGAACCAATTCACATTCCCACCAGCAGTGCAAGAGTGTTCCCTTTTCTCCACACCCTCTCCAGCATTTATTGTTTCTAGATTTTTTGATGATGGCCATTCTGACTGGTGTGAGATGATATCTTATTGTAGCTTTGATTTGGATTTCTCTAATGATTAATGATGCTGAGCATTCTTTCATGTGTTTGTTGGCAGTCTGTATATCTTCTTTGGAGAAATGTCTATTTAGGTCTTCTGCCCATTTTTGGATTGGGTTGTTTGGTTTTTTTCTATTGAGCTGCATGAGCTGCTTCGAAATTTTGCAGATTAATCCTTTGTCAGTTGCTTCATTCGCAAACATTTTCTCCAATTCTGAGGGTTCTCTTTTGGTCTTATTTATGGTCCCCTTTACTGCGCAAAAGCTTTGAAGTTTCATTAGGTACCATTTGTCTATATTTGTTTTTAATTCCATTTCTCTAGGAGGTGGGTCCAAAAGGATCTTGCGGTGATTTATGTCATAGAGTGTTCTGCCTAGGTTTTCTGTAAGAAACGGCACCAAAGACGGAGGAGAGCTTAAGCAAGCTTTACTTGGGGACGTTCCCGGGCGAGGTTTACTGGTCCGAGACAAAGGGGCCAGAGAAGTCGCGACCGGGTGTGGGCGCGAACAAAATTTATAGGGGTGGACGCAGGGGAGGTGCTTGCCTTGTGAAGCAGCCCCTTTTTGGTAATCTCTCCGGTGTTGTGGCAATGTCAGGTGTCAGTTGCATCAGCCTCAGAGCCATTAGTTCTGCCCCTCGGGGAGCGGGAAGACTTGTGGCAATGTCGGGTGTCGGTTGCATCAGCCTCCTTGGCGGGGGTTCCGACTAGCTCCCTGGGCCGTTCCCCGGACCTGCTGGCCTTACATCCCGACTTCTTTGGTGTAATGGGTTGACGTTTGGTCTCTGGCTACTTCCTGTTGTGCGGGGGCGCTGGAAGGGAGTTGTGCGGCCAACGGTCCGTAGGTTAGGGGAGGGCAGCAGCGGGGGTGTTCTGTGGGTAATAAGGTATATGGGTGGAGGAGCATCTGATTCACCGCCACCCGAGAGACTTCTTGTATGCAACTGAGGAGAAATCTGAGGAAACAGGGGCAAGCATGAATAGGATGCAGATAAGGATTAAGGGGCCTAGGATTGGCGTCAGCCAGGTATAGAGGATGGACCGCCACCAGTCGGGGATTGGGGAGGTGGATAGTCACTGCCTGCATTGGAGTCCTTCTTTTAAGCGTCGGAGAGCATCCACATTGTCCTCAATGACCCCTGTCTCGTTGATGTAGTAGCTGCATTGTTCCTGTAGGAAGAGGCAGGTACCTCCTTTGTCGGCTGTCAGAAGGTCGAGGGTGTGTCGACTTTGGAGGGCAACTCAGGCCTCAGAGGTGATCTGGGGATGGAGGGAGGTGATAGAGGCAGCAGAGGCCTCGATGTTTAGCTGGAGTTTCTGTTCTAGGTCGCGGGATGCTGAGACTCTGTGTGTTAGGGCTCGTCCCCCGATGCCCACAGCGATGAGAGAGAGGAGGCGAGGGAAGTGCCTGCAACCATAGGGAGAAAGATGGCCCTTTCTGTCGTCTAGAGAGGTGTGTGGTGAGTGAGAGAAATTCAGCTTGGCCATATAATGTGAGTTGTGGAACAAGGGTGACGGCGATACATGGGAAGGGGAAGGAAGAGTTGACCTCTTTTGTAAGGGAGCCATTACACCAAAAGATCAGGCCTGGTGGGGCCCCCATTGGCGTAGTTACAGGGGGGGATGAGTTGCAAGGGAGTGCATCATTAGTTAAATTTGGGTGGCTGCCATTGCAAATTGTGAGGTTCTGTTTTTCTAAATCAAGAAATATGGGGACTCTTAAAGGGGCAAAAGGTAAGTTCTGGGAGGGAGAGGTAAGGGGTCCTTGGGGGTTTCCTTTAGCAGCCAAATATAGGGGTTTAGCAAGAAGAGCAAAGTTAGGGATCCAGTGCCGGAAAAATCCTATCAGGCCCAGAAAGGAGAGAATCTGGTCAGCTGTCTCTGGAGGTTGGAGGTCGTGGATGGCCTGGGTGCGGTCGGCTGTCAGGCTCTTTGTTGTGGGGGTAAGGTGGATTCCCAGGTAGGTTACTGAGGGTGTAGACAGTTGGGCCTTGGCCAGAGAGACCCGATAGCCGCGAGAGCCGTGATAATCGAGGAGGTCAGCAGTATGCTGTTTTGAGAGGCTGAGAGATGGGCTACAGAGGAGGAGTTCATCCACGTATTGGAGGACTATACTGGGGGTGAGAGGGAAGGAAGCGTGGTCCCGCGCCAGAGCCTGTCCAAAGAGGTGGGCCAATTATTAAAGAGAATCGTGAGCAATCACGCACGACTGACCGGACAAATGTTAGTTTCCCTCAAGAACGTTACAAAGTGCATTACTATTTATGGCCACTAGAGGGCGAGGATGTAATTGATTGAATAAGCAAAGGGGGGGGAAATCCCAGCAAAGTGATAGATTGTGATACGCTATTAATACTGCTGATCTAACTGTGTATAAAAACACTACATTCACCAAATATAGTCCGTGAAAATTGCACACCAGACATTTGTTACAATTTACATATTGGGCCTATAGATGTCTAATAATTTCAAAGAATTGAAGTAATTCAGAGTATATTCTCCGACCCCAGATTGAAATTGAGCCAGAGATCAATAAAAAAAAATTGGAAAAATAATTTATAGGTCGGGATATTAATAATTATATTTCTAAATCACCCATAGGTCAATGAAAAAAATCACAAAAGCAATCAGAAAATATTATGCTTTGATTAATAATGAGTTTGCTTATATAAAAGTTTGTGCGCTGGGTGGAAAGCAATGCTTGCAGAAAATTTTGTAGCTTGAAATGAATATATTAGAAAGTGAGAAAGTAATATTATTTCTGATACAATCACTAAATTCGGGTAATTACAATTGTACATTACATTACAAAATTGACAACAAATTTAGCCAAAAGAATATATGTGGAAGGAAATAACAAAAACAAGAACAGAAATTAATAAAAGAAAGCAAACATATAACAAGTAGAATAGGCAGAGGCTCGTTCTTTAATAGGATTAATAATTCAGGTAAACCTCTAGTATGTTTCACTGAAAAAATAAAATGGAGATTTCTCAACTAACCAATATCAAGAATGAAAAATGTACCATGAACAGCATTAGGCCATTCAATATAAAAATGTAGTTGAAATGTTTAACTTCCTAGAAAATACAAATTATCATAAATAAAATGGAAGTAAATGGGAAATATAAATAGCCTTCTAGCTTTTTAAAGAAATTAATTATAAAAAAAAACCTTAAAAAGAAAACTCCAGGCGCAGATAGATTCACAATAAATTCTATTAAGTATGTAAGAAGGATCATTACAGATACATGGTGCTCATAAACGTTGATGCAAATTTCAGGAAAATTGAAAAATGAAGTCCAATGATCTATAAAAGGGTTATACATAACAAAACCAAAAAGGGTTTGTTCTCATAATGTAAGGTAATATCAATAGTTGAAAATCAATTGAAAAACAACAAACTTATGCATGTAGAAAACAGATTAGTGGTTGCCAGAGGCAGGGATGGGGCTGAGTGAAATGGGTGAAAGTGGCCAAAAGGTACAAACTTCCAGTTCTAAAATAAATAAGTCCTGGGGATGTAATGTACAGCGTGGTGACTATAGCTAATAATACTGTATTGTGTATTGAAAGTCACTTAGAGAGTAGATCTTAAAAGTTCTCATCACAAGAAAAAACATTGTAACTGTGTGGTGATGGATGTTGTAACTAGACTCATAGTGGTGATCATTTCACAACATATACAAATATCAAATCATTTGATTGTACACCTGTAACTAATATAATGGTTTAAATGGTGCATATATCAATAAAAATAAATAAAACGAAAGAGCTGATTTATACGCACACACACAACACACACACACACACACACACAAGGGTGTTTCTCAGAACACTAATTGTAAGCTGCATTCAAAAGTGTTTTATGAGTGAAATAAATTTATACCCATTCTGTTAAGCACATAGAGAAGTTTTTAAGAACACTTGTAATAAAGATGTTTCTAAGATGCTGCTTGCAAGCTGCACTGAGAACAGTGTTATATCAGTGAATGGAAGTTACAACCATTCTGAAATTCATTCAGAGAAGTGTTTGAGAATACTTGTAGTTAAGACATTTCTAAGATGCCTCTTGTGAGATGCGTTGAGAACAGCGCCATACCAGTGAGTGGAAGTTATATCCGTCTGTAATACATGCATAGAAGTGCTTAAGAGCACTTGAAATAAAGATATTTCTAGGAATGATGAAAACAAACAAAATCAGTCAGTGTAAATAACAACATTAAAATATTAAAGGAGAAAAATAAAAAAATAAACTCTCAAAAACCCAGATTTTTATGTTTAAACAATATGCATTTATGATAAAGCTCTTGGGACACTAGGAATAGAAAAGAATTTCCCTGACTGATTAAAGAGATCCTCTTTAAGAACTCTAGATAAAAGTCATATTGATTTATATAAATGTTGAAATGTACAAAGATTTCCCTCTGACACCAAGAATGAGGCCACAATGCCATCAACCAACATTTATATTTAAATTTTTACTTAAGGTCTTAGCTACTGTAATAAGGCAAAGTTATTATAATTGGAAATGAGTTATTAACAGAAGGACAGTTGAAAATCCAGAAGAATCTACAGTTGAACTACTTGAAGTAATAAAATTAGCAAAGCCATTGAGAAGAAATCAGTATATAAAAACCAATTGTTGGGCTTCCCTGGTGGCGCAGTGGTTGAGAGTCCGCCTGCCGATGCAGGGGACACGGGTTCGTGCCCCGGTCCGGGAGGATCCCACATGCCGCGGAGTGGCTGGGCCTGTGAGCCATGGCCGCTGAGCCAGCGCGTCCGGGGCCTGTGCTCCGCAACAGGAGAGGCCACAACAGTGAGAGGCCTGCGTACCGCAAAAAAACAAAAAACAATTGTCTATTTACATTTCTATAATGAACAGTTAGAAATGAAATTTAAGAACTCACAGAACTAAAGATGCATGGGGGCATTTTTAATATTTTAGGAATAAATCTAAAGATATGTACATAGAAATCTATAAACTATCATTGAGAGAAATTTAGGAAGTCCTAAATAAATTGAGAATTATTCCATGATAAAGGAGTAGAAGATGTAGTATTTTAAGGAGGTTAATATATGGAAATTTGATCTATGGATTAATTAGAAGCTCAATCAAAATGAGTCTGTGGGGCTTCCCTGGTTGAGAGTCCGCCTGCCGATACAGGGGACACAGGTTCGTGCCCCAGCCCTGGAGGATCCCACGTGCCGTGGAGTGGCTGGGCCCATGAGTCATGGCCACTGGGCCTGCGCGTCTGGAGCCTGTGCTCCGCAGCAGGAGAGACCACAGCAGTGAGAGACCCACATACCGCAAAAAAAAAACAACAACAAAAAAGAACAAAAAAACCAAAAAACTGAATCTGTGTGTATAACTTGAAAAGGTCAGAGGAAATGCATATGCAAATGCTAATAACCAAATATAATTAGGCAACCTTGAAGGAGAAAAAAAAGAAGAATTGCTTTTACCAGACATCAAAATGCATTTCAAGGCTAACTGTAATTAAAACAGTGGATACTGGTACAATCATAGAGGGAAAACTGAATAAAACAGAGAGTTCAGAAATAGACCCCCACACAAGGACGTTTAATTCTTAACAAGTGTGGAACTTCAGAGTATTGAAGACAGTTTTTTCCATAAATGGTATTGAGTCAACTGAATAAATAACTTAAAAAAAGAAACTTGATCCCTGTCTCATAATATGCATACAACATTATCTCAAGAGAAATATAGATATGAACCTGAAATATAAAACAATAAAGATTTTAGGAGAAAGCTAACATTATCCCAAAAATAACAACAAGAGTCTTGATTTCTTGTTTTAAACACGAACATGAGATTCTCATATGCAGGGTTGAACTACTGTAGTATTATTAATCTATCCTCACATACTAGGTAGAGATGAGCTATTATTTTTCTACTGTAGTATTCTGCTTGCGCTGCTGCAGAAAAATACTGCAGATTGCTTAAACAGCAGACACTGTCTCACAGTTCTGGAAGCTGGGAACTCGAAGAAAAGATGCTGATTGCTTTGGTTTCTGGTGAAACCCTCATCCTGGCTTGCAGACAGCTGTTTTGGTGCTGTCTTCACATGGCAAAGAGAGAGACAGTGAGCTGTCTTGTGTCTTCTCTTAAAGGACATTAATCCTATTGGATCAGGACCTGCCCTATGACTTCATTTAACCTTAATTACCTCCTTACAGATCCTATCTTCAAATATAGTTACACTGCATCTATACTCATTAAAGATATTATCCTGTAATTTTCTTATTTTGGGTAGTATCTTTGTCTGGTTTTGGTATCAGGGTGATGGTGGCTTCATAGAGTGACTTTGGGAATATTCCCTCCTCTTCAATCTTTTGGAGTAGTTTGAGAAAGATAGATATAAGCTCTTTTTGTATGTTTTGTAGAAATCCCCAGTCAAGCCATAGGGTTCTGGACTTTTGTTTGCAGGGAGGTGGTTGTTGTTTTTTCCTGTGGTGTTTGCATAAGCTGTTAGATACATTTATTTTCAATATGCATCTTTTGTTATATGATTTGTAGTTATTTCTTTAGACATGAGTAATGCGTAACACTAAATAGATAATAAACTATTGTATAGTTGGTATCTGTGTTTCATTCCAGTTTACCTGGTATAGTCTATACATAGTCAGAGTTCAATAAACATTTTTTTTAACATAGATGCAAGGAGAGCATCAATCAAAAGTCCATCAGAGAACAGAGAGACATGCTAAATCACCCATTGTGAGAAGAATAACCACTGGGAATTGGAATATCAGCTTTACCTCTAAGCAGGTTTAGGCTGTAAAGAAGCACTTTCTTATATATGAGACACTCAAGGGTACTCTCATTGAGGGATTATGTGTGGGAAAATCTGCCTTCCTGCAAAGGTCTCAAATGAGGAAATCTGTTTCTTTACCTGCTCATTGAAAACAATAATAGAATCCTCTGAGAATTTATAATCATTGGACTGATTATTCTTGTTGATTCTGCTGGTGTATTTTCTTGGAAGAAAAAATTCCCAGCCCCCAAAATTACTGTGATTAAAAGTTGGTATTGTCCTTTGGTGCCTGGAAGATACAAATAAAAATTTGTTCCAGATTCATTGTCCTTTATCCATTCCCCTCAGCATTACCAGAGGTTTAATTTAGCCAAATATGAGCCAGGACTCAGGTCATCAGAAACATAGAGATAAGGCAGATCTTCTGTAATGACTTTAATAAAGTTTTTTTTTGAATTTTTTATTGAGGTATAGTTGCTTTACAATGATGTGTTAGTTTCTACTGTACAGAGAAGTGGAGCTCCCTGTGCTACACAGTAGGATCTTATTAGTTATCCACTTTATACATATTAGTGTATATATGTCTATTCCAATCTCCCCATTCATCACACACACCTCCACCACTTTTCCCCCTTGGTGTCCATACGTTTGTTCTCTACATCTGTGTCTCTAGTTCTGCCTTGCAAACTGGTTCATCTGTACCATTTTTCTAGATTCCACATATATGCGTTAATATACGATATTTGTTTTTCTCTTTCTGACTTACTTCACTCTGTATGACAGTCTCTAGATCCATCCATGTCTCTACAAATGACCCAATTTCGTTCCTTTTTATGGCTGAGTAATATTCCATTGTATATATGTGCCACATCTTCTTTATCCATTTGTCTGTCGATGGGCATTTAGGTTGCTTCCATGACCTGGCTATTGTAAATAGTGCTGCAAAGAACATTGGTGTGCATGTGTCTTTTTTTTTCTAAAGAAAAAGTTTATTCTCTCTTCTTCTCTGCAGGTGTCTTTTTGAATTATGGTTTTCTCTGGGTATATGCCCAGTAGTGGGATTGTTGGGTCATATGGTAGTCCTATTTTTAGTTTTTTCAGAACCCATACTGTTCTCCATAGTGGCTGTACAATTTACATTCTCACCAACAGGGCAAGCTGGTTCCCTTTTCTCCACACCCTCTCCAGAATTTATTGTTTGTAGATTTTCTGATGATGCCCATTCTAACCGGTGTGAGGGGATAACTCATGGTAGTTTTGATTAGCATTTCACCAATAATTAGTGATGTTGAGCATCTTTTCATCTGCCTCTTGGCCATCTGTATGACTTCTTTGGAGAAATGTCTAGTTAGGTCTTCTGCCCATTTTTGGGTTAGGCTGTTTTTGTTTTTGATATTGAGCTGTATGAGCTGTTTGTATATTTTGGAGATTAATCCTTGCCAGTTACTTTGTTTGCAAATATTTCCTCCCATTCTGAGTGTTGTCTTTTCGTCTTTTTTATAGTTTCCTTTCTTTGCTGTGAGAAAGCCTTTAAGTTTCATTAAGTCCCATTTGTTTATTTTTGTTTTTATTTCCATTACTCTAGGAGGTGAGTCAAAAAGGATCTTGCTGTGATTTATGTCAAAGAGTGTTTTGCCTATGTTTTCTTCTAAAGTTTTATACTGTCCGGTCTTGCATTTAGGTCTTTAATCCATTTTGAGGTTATTTTTGTGTATGGTGTTAGGGAGTGCTCTAATTTCATTCCTTTAAATATAGCTGTCCAGTTTTACCAGCACCGTTTATTGAAGAGGCTGTCTTTTCTCCATTGTATATCCTTGTGTCCTTTGTCATAGATTAGTTGACCATACGTATGTGGGTTTATCTCTGGGTTTTCTATACTGTTCTACTGATCTATATTTCTGGGTTTTTTGCCAGTACCATATTGTCTTGATTACTGTAGCTTTGTAGTATAGTGTGAAGTCAGGTAGCCTGATTCCTCCAGCTCCGTTTTTCTTTCTCAAGATTGCTTTGGGTGTTCGGGGGCTTTTCTGTTTCCATACAAATTGTAAAACTATTTTGTTCCAATTCTGTGGAAAATGCCATTGGTAATTTGATAGGGATTGCAATGAATCTGTAGATTGCTTTGGGTAGTATAGTCATTTTCACAATATTGATTCTTCCAGTCTGAGAACAAGGTATATCTCTCCATCTGTTTGTGTCATCTTTGATTTCTTTCATCAGTGCCTTATAGTTTTCTGTATACAGGACTTTTGCCTCCTTAGGTAGGTTTATTCCTAGGTATTTTATTCTTTCTGTTGCAATGGTAAGTCAGAGTGTTTCCTTAATTTTTCTTTCAGATTTTTCGTTGTTAGTGTATAGGAATGCAAGAGATTTCTGTGCATTAATTTTGTATCCTGCTAGTTTACCAAATTCATTGATTAGCTCTAGTAGATTTCTGGTGGCATCATTAGGATTCTCTATGTATAGTATCATGTCATCTGCAAACAGTGACAGTTTTACTTCTTCTTTTCTAATTTGTATTCCTTTTATTTATTTCTCTTTTCTAACTGCCGTGGCTAGGAGTTCCAAAACTATGTTGAAAACTAGTGGCAAGAAAAGACATCCTTGTCTTCTTCCTGATGTTAGGTAGAGGAAATACTTTCAGTGTTTGACCACTGAGAATGATGTTTGATGTGTGTTTGTTGTACATGGCCTTTATTATGTTGGGGTAGGTTCCCTCAATGCCCACTATCTGGAGAGTTTTTTATCATAAATTTGTCTTGAATTTTGCCAAAAGCTTTCTCTGGATCTACTGAGAATATCATATGGTTTTTATTCTTCAATTTGTTAACATGGTGTATCACATTGATTGATTTGTATTTAATGAAGAAGCCTTGCATAGCTGGGGTAAGTTCCACTTGATCATGGTGTATGATCCTTTTAATGTACTGTTGAATTCTGTTTGGACACTTAGGTTGCTTCCATGTCCTGGCTATTGTAAATAGAGCTGCAATGAACATTGGCTTACATTTGACTTTTTGAATTATGGTTTTCACAGGGTATATGCCCAGTAGTGGGATTCCTGGGCCATATAGTAGTTCTATTTTTACTTTTTTAAGGAACCGTCATACTCTTCTCCATAGTGGCTGTATCAATTTACATTCCCACCAACAGTACAAGAGGGTTCCCTTTTCTCTACGCCCTCTCCAGCATTTTTTGTTTGTACATTTTTTCATTATGGCCATTCTGACTGGTGTGAGGTGATACCTCATTGTGGTTTTGATTTGCATTTCTCTAATGATTAGTGATGTTAAACATCCTTTCATGTGTTTGTTGGCAGTCTGTATATCTTCTTTGGAGAAATGTCTATTTAGGTTTTCCACCCATTTTTGGACTGGGTTGTTTGGTTATATTTTTGATATTGAGTTGCATGAGCTGCTTGTATATTTTGGATATTAATCCTTTGTCAGTTGCTTCAATTGCAAATATTTTATCTCATTCTGAGTGTTGTCTTTTCATCTTGTTTGGTTTCATTTGCTGTGCAAAAGGTTTTAAGTTTCATTAGGTCCCATTTGTTTATTTTTGTTTTTATTCCCATTTCTCTAAGAGGTGGGTCAAAAAGGGTCTTGCTGTCATTTATGTCAGAGTGTTTTGCGTATGTTTTCCTCTAAGTGTTTTATAGTGTCTGGCCTTACATTTAGTCTTTAATCCATTTTGAGTTTATTTTTGTGTATGGTGTTCACAAGTGTTCTAATTTCATTCTTTTACATGTATCAGTAGAGTTTTCCCGGCACCAATTATTGAAGAGGCTGCCTTTTCTCCATTGTATATTCTTGCCTCCTTTATCAAAGATAAGGTGACCATATGTGCATGGTTTTTTCTCTGGGCTTCCTCTCCTGTTCCATTGATCTATATTTCTGTTTTTGTGCCAGTACCATATTGTCTTGATTACTGTAGATTTGCAGTATAGTCTGAAGTCAGACAGCCTGATTCCTCCAGGTCCATTTTTCTTTCTCAGTATTATGTTGGCTCTTCCGGGTCTTTTCTGTTTCCATACAAATTGTGAAAGTTTTTGTTCTAGTTGTGTGAAAAATGCCATTGGTAGTTTGATAGGGATTGCACTGAATCTGTAGATTGCTTTGGGTATTATAGTCATTTTCACAATGTTGATTCCTCCAATCCAAAAACATGGTATATCTCTCCATCTGTTTGTATAGTCTTTGATTTCTTTCATCTGTGTCTTATAGTTTTCTGCATAGAGGTCTTTTGTCTCCTTAGGTAGGTTTATTCCTAGGTATTTTATTCTTTTTGTTGCAATGGTAAATGGGAGAGTTTCCTTAATTTCTCTTTTAGATATTTTGTCGTTAGTGTATAGGAATGCCAGAGATTTCTGTGCCTAAATTTTGTATCCTGCTATTTTACCAAATTCATTGATTAGCACTAGTAATTTTCTGGTAGCATCTTTAGGATTCTCTATGTATATAGTATTATGTCATCTGCAAACAGTGACAGTTTTACTTCTTCTTTTCTGATTTGGATTTCTTTTATTTCTTTTTCTCCCCTTCTTGCCACGCCTAGGACTTCCAAATCTATGTTGAATAATAGTGTTGCAGAGTGGGCAACCTTGTCTTATTCCTGATTGCAAACTGATGGTTTCAGTTTGTCAGCATTGAGAACGATGTTGCCTGTGGGTTTGTCATAATTGGCCTTTATTATGTTGAGGTAGTTTCCCCCTATGCCTACTTTCTGGAGAGTTTTTCTCCTAAATGGGTGTTGAATGTTGTCAAAAGCTTTTTCTGCATCTATTGAGATTATCGTATGGTTTTTATCCTTCAATTTGTTAATATGGATTATCTCACAGATTGATTTGCATACATTGAAGAATCCTTGAACTCCTAGGATAAACCCTACTTGATGATTGTGTGTGATCCTTTTAATATGCTGTTGGATTCTGTGTGCTAGTATTTTGTTGAGTATTTTTGCATCTATGTTCATCAGTGATATTGGCCTGTAGTTTTCTTTCTTTGTGATGTCCTTGTCTGATTTTGGTATCAGGATGATGATTGCCTCACAGAATGAGTTTGGGAGTGTTCCTTCCTCTGCTATACTTTGGAAGAGTTTGATAAGGATAGGTGTTAGCTCTTCTCTAAATGTTTCATAGAATTCACCTGTGAAGCCATCTGCTCCTGGGCTTTTGTTTGTTGGAAGATTTTTATACACAGTTTCAATTTCAGTGCTTGTGATTGGTCTGTTCATATTTTCTATTTCTTCCTGGTTCAGTTTGGAAGGTTGTACTTTTCTAAGAATTTGTCCATTTCTTCCAGTTTGTCCATTTTATTAGCATATAGTTGCCTGTGGTAGTCTCTTTTGATCCTTTGTATTTTTGTGGTGTCCATTGTAAGTTCTTTTTCATTTCTAATTCTGTTGATTTGAGTCTTCTCCCTTTTTTCCTTGGTGAGTCTGGCTAATGGTTTATCAATTTTGTTTATCTTCTCAAAGAACCAGCTTTTGCTTGTATTGATTTTTGCTTTTGTTTACTTCATTTCTCTTTTATTTATATCTGATCTGAACTTTATGATGTCTTTCCTTCTGCTAACTTTGGACATTTTTGTCCTTCTTTCTCTAATTGCTTTAAGTGTAAGGTATTTTTGTTTATATGAGATTTTTCTTCTTTCTTGATGTAGGATTGTATTGCTATAAACTTCCCTCTTAATACTGCTTTTGCTGTGTCCCATAGGTTTTGGGTCTTCGTGTTTTCACCATTATTTGTTTCTAGGTATTTTTTTATTTCCTCTTTGATTTCTTCATGATCTCTCAGTTATTTACTAGCATAGTGTTTAGCCTCCATTTTTTTTACATCTTTTACAGTTTCTTTCCTGTAATTGATATCTTTTTTTCATAGTATTGTGGTCGGAAAAGATATTTGAAATGACTTCAATTTTCTTAAATTTACTAAGTCTTGATTTGTGACCCAAGATATGATGTATCCTGGAGAATGTTCCATGAGCACTTGATAAGAAAGTGTATTCTGTAGTGTTTGGATGGAATATCCTATAATTATCAGTTAAGCCCATCTGATCTAATGTGTCATTTAAAGCTTGTGTTTCCTTATTTATTTTCATTTTGGTTGATCTGTCCATTGGTGAAAGTGGGTTGTTAAAGTACCCTAATATGACTGTGTTACTGTCAATTTCCCATTTTATGGCTGTTAGCATTTGCCTTATGTATTGAGATGCTCCTATGGTGAGTCCATAAATATTTACAATTGTTATATCTGCTTCTTGGATTGATCGCTTCATCGTTATGTCATGTCCTTCTTTGTCTTTTGTAATAGTCTTTATTTAAAAGTGTATTTGTTCTGATATGAGAATTGCTACTCCAGCTTTCTTTTGATTTCCATTTGCATGGAATATCTTTCTCCATCCCCTCATTTTCAGTATATATGTTTCTCTAGGTCTGAAGTGGGTCTCTTTAGACAGCATATATACGAGTCTTGTTTTTGTATCCATGAACCAGTCTGTGTCTTTTGGTTGGAGCACTTAATCCATTTACATGTAAGGTCATTATCGATATGTTTGTTCCTATTACCATTTTCTTAAATGTTTGGGTTTCTTATTGTAGGTCTTTTCCTTCTTTTGTGTTTCCTCCCCAGAAAAGTTCCTTTAGCATTTGTTGTAAAGCTGGTTTGGTGGTGCTGAATTCTGTTAGCTTTTGCTTGTCTGTAAAGGTTTTAAGTTCTCCATCAAATCTGAATGAGATCCATGCAGAGCAGAGTAATCTTGGTTGTAGGTTTTTCCCTTTCATCACTTTAAATATGTCCTGCCACTCCCTTCTGGCTTGCAGAGCTTATGCTGAATGATCAGCTGTTAAACTTATGGGAACTCCCTGTATGTTATTTATTGCTTTTCCCTTGCTGCTTTTAATATTTTTTCTTTGTATTTCACTTTTGATAGTTTGATTAATATGTGTCTTGGTGTGTTTCTCCTCAGATTTATCCTGTATGGGACTCACTGCACTTTCTGGACTTGATTGACCATTTCCTTTCCCATATTAGGAATGTTTTCAATGTTAATCTCTTTAAATATTTTCTCAGACCCTTTCTTCTTCTCTTCCTCTGGGACCACTATAATTCTAATGTTGGTGCATTTAATTTTGTCACAGTGGTCACTGAGACTGTCCTCAATTCTTTTCACTCTTTTTTCTTTATTCTGCTCTGTGGCAAATATTTCCACTCTTTTATCTTCCAGGGCACTTATCTGTTCTTCTGCCTCCGTTATTAGGCTATTGATTCATTCAAGAGTATTTTTAATTTCATTTATTGTGTTGTTCATCATTGGTTGCTTGGTCTTTAGTTCTTCTATGTCCTTGTTAAATATTTCTTGTATTTTCACCATTCTATTTCCAACATTTTGGATCATCTCTAGTATCATTACTCTGAATTCTTTTTCAGACTGTCTGCCTATTTCCTCTACATTTGTTTGGTCTGGTCGGTTTTTACCTTGCTCCTTCATCTGCTGCATATTTCTCTGTCTTCTCATTTTGTTTAACTTACTGTGTTTGTGGTCTCTTTTTCACAGGCTGCAGGTTCGTAGTTCCCATTAATTTTGGTGTCTGCCCCCAGTGGCTGAGATTGGTTCAGTGGCTTGTGTAGGCTTCCTGGTGGTGGGGACTGGTGCCTGTGTTCTGGTGGGTGGGTGTGGATCTTGTCCTTCTAGTGGGCTGGGCCGTGTCCAGTGGTGTGTTTTGGAGTGTCTGTCAACTTTGTATGACCTTAGGCGACCTCCTGCTAATGGGTGGGATTTTGTTCATATCTCGCTGTTTGTTTGGCATGCGGTGGCCAGCACTGGAGTTTGCTGGCTGTTGGGTGGAGCTGGGTCTTCGTGTTGAGACGTAGATATCTGAGAGAGCTCTTGCTGATTGATATTTCATGGGGCCGGGAGGTGTCTCGTGGTCCAATGTCCTGTACTCAGCCCTCCCACCTTGGAGACTGAGGCCCCTCACCTGGCCGGATCACCGAGACACTGCAGCCACTTGGCTTGAAAAAAAAGGAAGAAAAAAATAAAATAGAACAATGAATCGATAGAACCCCAGACCCAAATGGTAAAAGCAAAACTAAACATAATAAATGACACAAAGAAACATACACACACACACTCATAAAAAGAGAACAAACAAACAACAACACATACAACAGACCGAACCATAGGACAAATGGTAAAAGCAAACTTAAACTGACAAAATCACAAAAGAAACATACACATACACACTCACAAAAAGAGAAAAAAAGGAAAAAAATTAGAAATAATAATAAAGTTTTAAAAATAAAAGTACATAAAAAGGAAGAAAGAGAACATCCAAAGCAATAAACAAATCCACCAATGATAACAAGCACTGAAAATTAAACTAAGATAAACATAAAACCAAAACCAAATCAGAGCCAGAAAGCAAATCCCAATTCTACAGTTGACCCTAATGTCCACCGCCTCGATTTTGGGACATTTGTTTTCTATTCTATTACACAGATGCTCTGTTTATTAAGTTGATTGTGGGGATTTTATCTGCTGCTCTTGAGGCTGCACGGAGAAATTTCCTTTTCTCTTCTTTGTTCACATAGCTCCTGGGGTTCAGCTTTCATTTTGGCCCTGCCTCTGCATGTAGGCCACCCTCAGGTCTCTGTTCCCCACCCAGACAGGAGGGGGTTAAAGCAACAGCTGATTAGGTCTCTCTTTCTCACTCAGGCCGGGGAGAGGGAGGGGTATGGTAATCATAATTGGCATGTAGGGCAAGCCTGTTGTGGTAGAGGCCAGCATGACATTACAACAGCCTGATGCATGCAGTGTGTCCTCCCTGGGAAGTTGTCCCTGGATCATGGGACCCTGGCAGTGGCATGCTGCACGGGATGGGTGGGTGGGTGTTGGTAGTGACCTGTGCTTGCACACAGGATTCTTGGTGTCAGCAGCAGCAGCATTAGCAGTTCATGCCCGTCTCTGGGCTGTCAGCTGATATCCTTGGCTCGTGCCCATCTCTGGAGCTCACTTAGTTGGTGCTCTGCTTTCTGTGGGCACATGGAGTGGGAATCACCTCTTCTTACACATCTCAAAACAATAGTCTCTTGCCACTCCGGCAGTTCCATACTTTTTTCCCAACTCCCTCCTGGCTAGCTGTGATGCACTAGCCCCCTTCAGGCTGTCTTCACATAGCCAACCCCAGTCCTCTCCCTGCGGTCTCACCTCTGAAGCCCAAGCCTCAGATCCCAGCCTCCATCTGCCCCAGTGAGTGAGCAGACAAGCCTCTCAGGTTGCTGAGTGCTGGTCAGCACCTATCCTTTGTACGGAAATCTCCCCTCTTTGTCCTCTGCTACTTTTACCCCTGTTGCTGTGCTCTCCTCCATGGCTCCAAAGCTTCCCCCCACCACCCCCCATCCCCACCAGTGAAGGGACTCCCTAGTGTATGAAAACTTTTCGTCCTTCATAGCTCCCTCCCAGAGGTGCAGGCCCCATCCCTATTCCTTTGTCTCTTTTTTCTTTTGCCCTACCCAGGTACATGGTGGGTTTCCTGCCTTTTAGGAAGTCTGAGGTCTTCTGTCAGCATTCAGTAAGTGTTCTGTAGGAATTGTTCCACATGTAGATGTATTTTTGATGTATATATGGGGAGGACGGTGATCTCCACATCTTACTCCTTCGCTATCTTGAAGGTCTCTATGCCTCCATTCTTTTCCCAAGATCCTCGATCATCTTCACTATCATTATTCTGAATTCTTTTTCTGGAAGATTGCCGATCTCCACTTCATTTAGTTGTTTTTCTGGGGTTTTATGTTGTTCCTTCATCTGGGACATAGTCCTCTGCCTTTTCGTTTTGTCTCTCTTTCTGTGACTGTGGTTTTCATTCTGCACGCTGCAGGATTGTAGTTCTTCTTGCTTTCTGCCATCTTCCCTCTGGCCGTTGTTGTTGTTTTTAATTACAGATTTTATTTCACTTCTAGTGACAAGACTGTTCAAATTATCTGTTTTCTCTTGACTCAACTGTTGCAGGCTGTAAGTTTTTAGAAACTTGTCCGTTTCTTCTAAGTTGCCCAATTTGTTGGCATATAACTCTTCTTAGTATTCTCTTACAATTTTTTGCATTTCTGTGGTATCAGTTGTTACTTCTCCTCTTTCTTTCTTATTTTCTTTATTTGGGTCCTCTCTCTTTTCTTCTTGGTGAGCCTGGCTAGAGGTCTGTCAATTTTGTTTATCTTTTGAAAAAACCAGCTCTTGGTTTCATTGATCTTTTCTATTGTTTTTTAAATCTCTATTTATTTCCTCTGTGATCTTTATTAGTTCCTTCTGCTGACTTTGGATTTTATTTGTCCTTTTTCTAATTCTTTAAGATAGTAGTTTAGGTTATTTATTTGAGATTTTTCTTGTTTCTTGAGGAGGGCCTGTATCACAATGAACTTCCCTCTTAGAACTACATCACATAGATTTTGCAAGGTTGTGTTTTCATTGTCATTTGTCTCGAGGTATTTTCCAATTTCCCCTTTGATTTCATAATTGATCCACTTATTTTTAGTAGCATGTTTAGGTTTAGTATTTCTATACTCTTTGTTTGTGCTTGTCTGAGAAATTCTTTATCTGTTTTTCTATTTTAAATGACAATCTTGCTGGGTAGAGTATCCTAGGTTGCAGGGTTTTCCTTTTCAGGACTTTGAATATATCATGCCACCTCTTTCTGTTCTGCAAAATACCTGAAGAGAAATCAGCTTTATGGGGGTCCCCTTGTAACTGACTCTTTGTTTTTCTCTTGCCTCCTTTAGAATCCTCTCTTTATCTTTAACTTTTGCCATTTTAATTATGATGTCTTGGTATGGGTCTGTTTGGGTTCATCTAGTTTGGGACCCTCTGTGCTTCCTATACCCGAATATCTGTTTTTTTCTTTAGATTTAGGAAATTTTTCAGCCATAATTTCTTTTTTTTTTTTGGTAATACATTTATTTATTTATTTTTGGCTGTGTTGGGTCTTCATTGCTCTGAACAGGCTTTCTCTCTAGTTGTAGTGAATGGGGGCTACTCTTCATTGTGGTGCACAGTCTTCTCATTGTGGTGGCTTCTCTTGTTGTGGAGCTCGGGCTCTAGGTGCACGGGCTTCAGTAGTTGTGGTATGCAGGCTTAGTAGTTGTGGCTCGTGGGCTCTAGAGCACAGGCTCAGTAGTTTTGACGCATGGTGTTAGTTGCTCCGTGGCATGTGGGATCTTCCTGGACCAGGGCTTGAACCCATGTCCCCTGCACTGGCAGGCAGATTCTTAACTACTGCACCACCAGGGAAGTCCCACATAATTTCTTTAAATACATTTTTATCTCCTTCTCTCTCTCTTCTTCTGGAACCCCTATTGTATGTCGGTTGGCATGCTTTATATTATCCCATAGATCTCTTATGCAGCTTTCATTTTTAAAAAAAATTTTTCTTTCTGTCTGCTGTTCTGATAGAGTGATTTCCATTATTCTCTCTTCCAGACCACTTATTCATTCTTTTGCATTCTTCGGTCTGCTATTCATTGCTTCTAGGTTGGTTTTGTATCTTGGCAATTAAGTTGTCTAATTTTGATTGGTTCCGTTTTATAGTTTCTAGTTCCTTGTTACAAGGATCTGTATTTCTGTTGATAATCTTTTTTCATTCCTTTAGCATTTTTATTACTTCCTTTTTCAACTTAGTGTCTAGTAGACTGGTGAGGTCTATTTCATTATTTGTTCTTTCAGGGGATTTCTCTTGCTCTTTCAATTGGGAGCCCTTCCTTTGCTTTCTCATTTTACTTAAGTTTTTCTGTCTCTATGAATTTAGGAGGAACAGTTATCTACTGTGGTCTTGAAGAGGTGCTTTTATGTGGGAGCATCCCTGTGCAGACTGTGTGCATCCAGTATTTTTGGTGTGAGAGCTTTTTTGGTATGGATGCCAGCCACATCTTTTCTCAGTGTTCTGTCCATTATCCCCTTGATAGGGGGTTAGTGTTGTGCTTCCCAGAGCCTGCACTGGTTATTGAGCAGGGCCTCCTATTTGCTCCATGGCTGTCACAGCCCTGTTGGGGGGAGGTTCTGTTCCCCAGTTGTTAGAGTAGATGCCCTGAGGGTCAGGTTTCATAAGGCTCCATTGCCCTTAAGTGTGTGCTCTGTCCCCAAGGAGGTGATTGCTGAAGCAAGTGAGGACCAAGTGGTCAAAAGGACCTAAGTGCCACCTGTGCAGGCATCCATGGTTCTGCCTAGAAAAAGGCCAAGATCATGTCCCTTTCTCTGTTGTGTTTGTCCCAGACCTGGTGCTAGGCTGGTGCTTGGGGCTGTGGTACTGTGGCTGCAGAAATTGAGGTGGCTGTGCTGATACAGCCTGGGACCTGGGCTGCCTATGTGGCAGGGCTTTCCCAGGACCTGTCCACCCTAGGTCTAGCTTCACGCTGTGGTGTGGGTCGGCTGGAATGGGAGAGCTCCCACTGGGAAATGAACCACTGCATACTCCTCCCCAGGGACTGTCTTCCCAACGCATGCATTTCTGTGGTGCCACCTGGTGTGCACACCAACAAAGTCCACCCCTGCTGGACCCGCTCCCACTATGCACATACTGACAGTGGGCTCTAAGTTTCAGCCAAGACCACACCCAAGGCCCTCCAGGCTGTCTCTGTGGAGCTAGATCAAGTCTTCTCCAGGGCCTATCTGCTCAATATTCAGCTCCTAGCTGCTGCTAGCAGCCCCACTGGGTGTGGATTTGGGGCTGGGAAGTGTGGTGAGGTGGCAGCCATCAGCATAGGTCTCCTTCCAACCTGATTGCTAGCAAGCCTGCACACGTGCCCTCCTTGACAGCAGAGTCCAGGCCCCTCCAGCCCCTCTGTCTGTCCCAGTGAATCTCCCATCAGGCAAGTGAGCTCCTCAGGTTGAAGTCCTGCACCTGTGGACCTTCCCTCCTTCACAGATCCCTCCCAGGGCCACCGGACCCATCCTGATGCTTTTTTCCCCCATCCTACCTGGTTACGTGGGGATCTTTCTTGCACCTTTGTTTATATAAGAGACCTTCTGCCAGTTCCCCGTTGGTTTTCTGTGAGAGTTGTTCCATAGGTAGATGAATGTTGATGTGTTTGTGCGGGGAGGTGAGTTCCATATCCTCCTAGTCTGCCACCTGGGTTCTCTCCGAGGCATGATAAGATTTATATCTTTAAGGACGATAAATAAAAATGTAAGTTTTCTCCTGGGAGTTTTAGAGTATATTTGTCTATTATAAGTCTTAGGATAATTATTAGTAAAATAGTTTTGAAGCACAGGGCAACTTTGCTCCAATATCCTGATCTTTAAGACTATCTAACAAGCAATTTTGAGAGGAATAGGTGAGGTCTTAGGATGGTAAAGATAGGTGGGCCTTGACTTGTTTCTAGAGTTGTACTTGTAGTTTTGTAGGAATTTGCAAGACAAAGAGAGTTGTTCCCTTAAGCCCTTAAATATTGTACTCCAGCTGATTTATTTCCTGATTATTTGTAAGAGGACCTGGGGAATTGCTGAGAAGAAAGATCAATTTTTGAAAAGGAGAATTGATGTTGGATTTTGCTTTAAGACTAATTTCTATTCTTTCATCTTCATAAGGAGTTCCTTAAGGCTGGTCATTATAATTGTTTTCTTTTCAATTTGATCCTCCCATAGGTACCAGTATGACAGCTGCTTATGATGAGAGCTCTCAATTTTTTTTCCCTTTTAAATACAGCCAATTGTAAGTATCTATTGCCTGGCCATTGATAAGTAGGATCTTATATTAATTTTAAAAGGTTACTCAAACCAATAAGCATTTTTTGGTTTACCCAAAGATGTTAGAGGCATCTCACAAGAGATTATATAGGCCTCACAAGATCAAGAAATTTTACTCCCAGATATAGTCTAAGAAGGTGAAAGCTCTTCCTTGCTACTGGCAGTAAGAATGGTGTAGTGAAAAAGGTGTCTCCAGCGTCCCACAAATAATGTGGGGCACCTCTTGATGTAAATATGCTAATCAATGCACTGGGCAGATGCTACTGGAATGGAATTTGTCCAGCATTAACAAGCAACAGAGGTTGATATGAAAAAGGCCCCTTGTGGACTGGTACCCCTTAAGAAAAACTCCCCTGGGAGCTGGCACAGCCAGACAAAGAGAGTGCTGCTTGTGACTTTGTGTCTCAGAATCCCAGTCTATACAACTGGCCACCAGATGCACCTTTCAGATGTCAGAGACCACAGAGAATATTCCCACTGGACAGAAGGCCAAGCTCTAGGCACATAGAAAAATATGGAAGACAAAAACCTCCTCCCGTTTTACATAGAGAACCCACAGCTGAGTTTGACTGAAGAAACACTGGTCTGGTGAGAATGGTTAACTCACCAGCCTGTGAGGCTGGCTCAGAGAGCAGGCTGATAGGGACTCTGCCTGCATTCTTCCCTATTTCTTCCTCCTTATGACAAACAACACAATAGACAGGCAAACAGACACACACACACACACACACACACACACACACACATACACACACGCAACAGTGACCATCTTTGAGAGAAGAATCCACAAGTGTTGCTAAGTCCAAGGAACTTAGTTCCACAATTATTTTCTCCTGCTAATCTAAACTGAGTGAGAGAGAGAGAGAAAAAAGGCACTCTCACCACTTTCCTTTGAAAGAGACCTTGGGGTCAGAGATCAGGAGGCTGACATGTAAGAAATCTTACCTTCTGCTGGCCTTTGTCACATGTCCCAGGATCTCTCAGCTGCAGCAGCCTCAGAGTGGGAAACAGGTCCAGCCAGCCCCCTGGCTGACTCACCAACCACTGGGGAGGGGGAAAATTTCCCCCCCTTTCCCACTTGAGTTGTTGTGGCTGGACTAATCAAATTGACACAAGACAGATTAACAGGAGAAAAAGAAACAAATTTAAATTCATGCACATGGAGGTCCCATAGAAATGGAAACCTAAGAAGTGGCCAAATCAGGCAGCTTTTATACTTTCTCTGCAGGTTTTGGCTGCTAGATCCTAGGGTTCTTTTAAAAGGTTATGAATTTTCAGGTCTTTGGTAATACCAACTAGTTGTCTTATTTCTGTGATGGTAAGTAGTAGGTCACAGAAATTTAAATACTCTTAACAGTCAGTTGGTCCCTTTTTACTCCTCCTGTTGTACAAAATCTTTAAAAATCTTTTGAATCCCGAGATGCATGAAATTTCAAGTTTCAGTTTCAAATCCCCCACTGCTCTGACCTTATGGGTTATTACTGGGAAGATGGATGTCCTCAGAAGCTGAATTCATAGGTATCTGCTTTCCTCTCCAGGGTGTCACAATCAGCCTCACAGGGATAGGGTTGGCCCTCACGCCCTCATGTATGATGGTGGCAGGATCACTGGGACTGGACCCTACACTCTGAGGGCATAGAAACAATGCTTTGGCATACTAGTTCACCAGGGCACTGAGCTATGTCCAGCCTGATTCTATGGGCATTTTATAGTTAGTGAGGAGCTTGCTAACTTCCTGGGTATTTTAGGCAGGGAAGGCACTAGGTGTTCAGGCTGTTTATGTAGGACCATTGTATCTTTTGCCACCATGTGTTGCCGTGGCCCACAATATCCCACAGGATTGGGGGAGGAGGTGCAACAGCAGCAATGTTTGTAGCAAGAGAGGGACCAGAGGCCTTGGGTGTACCTGCCTTCCTGAGGCTCCATGCTTTCCTGAGCCAGGGTGCCCTAATTGTACTCATTACTACTGGAGTCCTGAAAATACAGAGGAAGGGAGTCTCCTTTTTGTAAGGGAGTCCCCTCCTTTATCTGGTAGTGCACGCTTGGACAGGGGTTGTCACCTGTATGTCCCAGCCTTTAACTAATGAAAATCTTAGCCAGTTTTCCTAACAGTTATACCTGAAGTCTAACACCCTCCGGGGGAATTCACCATCTGTGGGGCACTGATGGGTACAAGACGTGTCCACAGAAACTCAAATCAGCTCGGATGAGCATTGCTCTGAGGTTTGTGAAAACTCTGGTTGTCCCCTTCAGAGTTAGCACTATAGGATAGGAAGCATCTTTTTTTTTTTTTTTTTTTAGCATCTTTATTGGGGTATAATTGCTTTACAATGGTGTGTTAGTTTCTGCTTTATAACAAAGTGAATCAGTCATACATAAACATATGTTCCCATATGTCTTCCCTGTTGCGTCTCCCTCCCTCCCACCCTCCCCATCCCACCCCTCCAGGCTGTCACAAAGCACCGAGCCAATATCCCTGTGCCATGCGGCTGCTTCCCACTAGCTATCTACCTTACTGCGTTTGTTAGTGTGTATATGCCCATGACTCTCTCTCGCCCTGTCACAGCTCACCCTTCCCCCTCCCCATAACCTCAGGAATAAAGACGCAGACCTCTTAGAGAACGGACTTGAGGTTATAGGAAGCATCTTTGTAGGTGGTACACTGCAGCACAAATGCCAGCAAGTGGTGGGCCTCCCCCAGGGAGAATTACCCACGAGAGCTAAGGGGCAACTCCACGTTCCTGCTCATGATGCCTGTTGTTATGACTTTGTTAAATTAACATTTGTTAAGTGGGGCAGGGTGCCAGATGGCTGGTGAGTTGCAGTTCAACAACAGACCACAAGAGAAATTGAAATAGTGAAGTAATTACTCAGAGGCTCTGGAGGAAGGACACAGTACACCTGGAGGGCCCACTGGGGACATCAAGGTGAATGCAGAGAGAGAGAGACAGGACCTGGAGCGCATGCCTTTATTAGGGTCATGGGTGTAGTGCTTTGGGGTTCCTGGACCAAGGCTGGATTGGTCAATTCAAGCCAGAAGAGTGGCGTCTGGTGAGTTTCTTTGGGGTCTTATCTAAGGGGAATGAAAACGGAAGGCCCTGGGAGGCCACGGGGGTTGTTGATCAGAAAGGCTGTTGGGGGAGTCATATTAGGAACTTATTCACTTGTGACTCTGTGGGCAGCTGTCTAGGACATGTGCTTGCATGAGGGGCTAATGTCACCTAAGGTCCCTGCAGGTCAGTTTGCCAAACAAAATGGATTCAAGGCAGCAATACTGTGAAGTGTGTTGACCTAAAACGAATAGACTGCATATATTTCTCCAGCAAAGATGGGATTATTCAGGGTCAGCAGAGAATTGCAATTTGAGGTCTGCATACTTGGGGAGGTACCTGAAAGCTCCTGCATAGCAAGGGAAGTAGAACTCCTTTATGAGGGGAAAAGGATGTTGGGACGAACTGTTGTAAACAAAGAGGCCATGGCTTCTTATTGGCTGGGTCCTCATCAGGAAGGAAGAGGATCTTTCTTCCTCCTGTAGGGCTCTGCTACTGTTGGAGGGTGTGCGAGCTCCCCCTGCTGGTCTCCTGGCTCTATTTAATGCAGGTGTCTGTTTCGTAATTTTTTACAAGCTCAACTGCTGACAAGGACAAAACAGTAATAATCAAAGCTGTAAAAATATAATATTTATTCTGGACAACATTAAGTTTGCCTAAGTGTAGTGACAAATGCAATTTCAAAAGTGCATTAAGCCTTTAAAAACTTATCCTCCTGAAAGCCCTGCTTCCCGTTGTACAATCCCTATGTCTTCTCGATCTCTCAACTATTTTCGGGGGCTGGAGGAAACAGGTGAAAAATTGGTAGAAGGCTATGATACTTAGCTGTAGTTGTTATAGGTCTGAAATACCTTAAAAGAGAGATAATTATTTAACTTTGGACTAAAAGTAGATGTATATACTCCAACATACTCGAGCCAAATTCTGTGGTTCAAGCTATGTGTCTATAAAACACTATTTGTTTTGGTATTTGGCTTTTGACAGCTTTTAATCCAACTTCTCCTTCTTCTATTTCTGCCTCACAACTGGGCAAGATGGTAAGAAAGTCTAGGTGCTCCTTACTTTAGAGCAAGTGGAAAGTTCAATCCATGCATGGGAATCCTCGTCTCAGCCCCACCCCTAACCATCATACAAACCCCAAGCCAGTCTCCTTTCCTTTTTCTTCAAGCTGTGTTGGACCTGCCTGGGAGCTGCTCTGCCCTCCCCAGAAAGCCTCCATTATGTGAGTAATAAACATGTTTGTACCCTCTTTGAATGTGTGTGTCATTATCAGTCTGGACATCCAAACAAAATTTTGAATGAAAGTTCCTCCTCTATCTTCAAGTTGGCTACAACAGAATGTTGCCCTCATATCCTTTTTTGAAATGCTGTCGACTGAAATTTGAGGTCCTGGCTGGAGGCTGGTAGTTCCCCTTCCTGAACAGCTTATTATGTCCACACATCAATCACTTCCCTTGGTATCTCACACTCAAAGCACTATGCAGCAGTTAAAATTGCCCCTGGTTCAGGTATCAGACAACTAGGGATACTCTTATGCCTTTATGTCTGATAACTTATTTAAATTAGCCAACCCACAGGGAGCCCACAACACCTAGCTAAGGACAGCCCACTTGCCGTGTACAAGCTGCCCCTAGAGCTTCAACTTGCTGTTACCCTGCCCCAGGTGCAACCTCTCATTTAACCCTGCCTGGCAGCCTTCTCTTGTTTGGGACTGCAAGTTATTAAAAAGTTCTGTCTTTTATCTATCATAGTGTCATTGTGTTGTGTCCCACCATTAAAATAATCTTTAAAACTTATCAAACAATTGGCATTACAGACAGCATGTCTAGGCCATTATGGCTGAGATATGGGCAGCTTTGTAGCAGGATATGCTCTTGGGTTATTATGGGTTCCAGACCACTGAAAAAATGGCTTGGGGCAAAACTTCCACTTGTTGGTGAGCTTTACCCTTGATGCTGTGTCTGCTGGTAGTAGCTGCATCTCTCCTTTCCTAAATTTTCTGGGTGTCAGAATATTCAAAATGAACACTGCTGATTGGCTAAACTCTGGGGGCCATATGCAGTTCAGGTAGGGGCTCACCTTAGGGCAATCTGAGTGACAGGCCACTTAGCCGCACTTTCTAGGTCTGGGCATTCTGGTTGTTACTGACCAAACTTGGGTCAGCTCACCAGTGCACAGCAATGCCAATCTACTGACATCAGGTTGTGGTGAAGGAAAGTGCAGGGTTTATTGCAGGAGCCAAGGAAGGAGTGTGGGTGGCTCATGCTCAAAAGACCCAAACTCCCTGATGAGTTTCAGGGGAGGGTTTTTAAAGATAGAGTGAGGGAGAGAGCTGCAGGGTCTGTGATCAGCTCATGCACAATTCTCTGTCTGATGGTGAGGTAAAAGTGTGGTGTCACAGGGGTTAACATCATCAATACTCAGGCTCCAGCTGGTCTGGGGGCTACATGCTCATGGTCATGATGCAGTTAGCTTCTTCCTTCTGGTGCAGGTTTTAGTATCTGCAAAACAGCTAAGGGCTGTGCATCAGACACTGTTATCCATGTCCTTCATGGAGGAACTAAAGTTTATGTGACTCTGCTATGTGGGTGATCTATTGTTTAAATTGTTACCAGTTCTCCTGACCCAACTGCTATCTTTTGTTACTACATGTTCACGTTCTTGCAGTCATTAAATCTTCAGACCGGTTTTTATGACTCAAGGGAGGCCTGGAAGACTAAAGCTTTTCTACAAACAAGAGGCAAGTGGGGGCGGTCCACACCCAGAAGGCCTCATGAGGTTGTGCTCAGTTATATGGTATATTTCTAGTTGCAGCCTGTATTTGGCAGAGGTTTATCCCAAGGGCCTATCACCTCTTGGGTGTCAGTACTTCTGTAATATTATTTTGGGCAGAACTTTAGTTTATCCATGTATTCTAGGTAACCCCTGTGGAGAAAGGTGTTGGCTGGACCTGCCCACCATATAGAAGAGGCACCTGGGTCTCCTTGCCAATGTTATGCAGCTGGAGGTGTTACTGACCAGGGTTCTTGGGCTCCTTAATCAATAGAAAGTGATCAGAGGCCAGACAATTAATTTAGGCAAGGCTTTACTGGGGCCCCTGCTGCATCATGGAGGAGAGAGAAGAAACAACAGATTTCCTTGCTTGCTCCCTCCCTGAGGGGGTGTGAGCTGGCTTCTTATAAGGAGTGAAGGTAGGGGTGTGATCAGGAGTGGTGCCGGAGGGGTGGCTCAGGTGGTGTGCCCACCCCTTGTTGGTGGTGTGTGCAGGGGACATGTGCAGTACCCTGCTGTTGCTCCTGACCCCCTACTTTTGCTCCAGGCTCTTTAAAAGTGGCAATTGGGATTTTTGGTCTCTTTGTATCTTTTGTCTAGAATTTGCCCTAACTGCACAAGCATGCGGTTGTTTTTTATCCCATATAGTTTCCTTGTATTTTGTTGCTTGAGGAGAGGTGTATCCAGGTGCAAGCATTGCAGCACAGTAGCAAAGGGTCCCAGGTCGCAGCCTGTCTCATTGCCCCCTGAGAGATTAGATGCCCTATTCTTAAGGGGTAATGGGCCAAAGCTCTCTTCTTCTGAAACTTCTTCCTGCTGGACAGGGTTTGCAGACCGTAGCCTACCCTAGAGGTATGGAAGTCCCTCTCTGACTGTTCCAAGGACCTATAGGGACCTGGGCCACTTTCTGCTGGAATGGGCTGAATTCCTTGAGTCATCATAAGCCTTACTTCAAACTGTTGGAGCCTAAAGACACAAACTTAACCAAAAGGTTAAACAACAAGGGCAGGGACTTCTTTGGTGGTGTAGTGGTTAAAAATCCGCCTGCCAATGCAGGGGTCAGGGGTTCAAGCCCTGGTCCGGGAAGACCCCACATGCTGCGGAGCAACTAAGCCCATACACCACAACTGCTGAGCCTGCCTTCTAGAGCCTGTGAGCCACAACTACTGAGCCCACACACCACAACTATTGAAGCCCAGGGGACTAGAGCCCATGCTATGCAACAAGAGAAGCCACCACAATGAGAAGCATGTGCACTGCAATGAAGAGTAGCCACTGCTCATCGCAACTAGAGAAAGCCCGCATGCAGCAGCAAAGACCCAACACAGCCAAAAAATAAATATAATTTTAAAAAACATGTAAACAAACAAGGGCTACAAATGAGAAGAACAGTAGCCACTAAAGGGCCTGGAAAGGGAAGGAACAAGGTTAACTTTGGGCTTCCTTAACTGTTGACCAGACAAGGGAGGCGACATCGCCCCTGCCAAACTTATGAAGCCACTCTGCCTGGGTGTATGTTTCCTTAATATTAATTTTACATGTCCTGTTGCATTGATCCAAGTGCAGCAGTAAGTATTACTTGTCGCCCAGACTCTACCTTGTTCTGCCGGAAGGTAATCAACAGCCAGACAGTTGTCAAGAACCACATCAACCAAGGAAACAAGAGAGGTGCCAAGTCCCATTAAGGCTTCAAATAAGAGCCAACCCACTACATCATTTTACTTATTTGTTGATGGTGCCTGTCTTTTGAATAGATATCTCAGATCTTCCACTGGCTCACAGGTGTATTGTTCTTCTGTTGTGACCTGTGGGGCTTCTGGAGGTAAAAGCTTTAGTGTGGACAAATGTACCCAACAAGATGTCCCTTGAGTTTGACAGCAGTGGAGGTGGTTAAAATTACTTTATAGGGGACCTTCCATTTTGGCAATAGTTGGTCTTCAGGGATCCAACTTTCCAGGTTTTAAGAACTTGGTCCCTGGGGTTTATTTGTGAAGGGACTGCTCCTTCCTCTGTATTTTTAGTGGGAGCTGGCAGTGTTTTGTGGGCATAGTCCTGATTGCCTTCTGAACTTGTCCTAGATTAGTAATATATCTCAGGCCCTGGTTCACCTCCATCCAGTACAATGTAGTAGTAAGAAAAGGCCTCCCATATCATTTCAAATGGGCTAAGTCTCAGACCACTCCTGGGGGCTACACAGACCCTAGGAGTACAAGTTGGTCCAGGGTTCATGAGTTTTTTGGCAGAGCTTTGCTAAGGTTTTCTCTAAAGTATGGTTCATTTTCTCCACCTTCCCTGAAGACTGGGGGTGTCAAGGGGTGTGTAGCTTGTAGCCTATCCCTAGGGCTGTTGTGAGCTGCTGTGTGATTTTGGCTATAAAGGGTCCGTTATCGCTCTGGAGGGACTTTGGAAGTCCACACTGAATAATTATTTCTTTAAAAAGGGACTTACAGGCTCCCATAGCCTTTGTAGATCAGGTGTGGAAGGCTTCAACTCATCCTATGAAAGTATCGACAAACACCAGAAGATATTTATATCCTGATCATGGGGGCATTTGGGTGAAATCTAACTGCCAGTCGTCCCCTGGGATATGTCCCTTGGCATTGAATTGCCCTGAGTAACAAAGGAGGGATTGGATGGGTCTGTGGGTTATTACAGCCACACAGATCACAGGCAAGTGTTACTTGTTTTTACTGTTCTTTTAAGCCCCTTCCCTGAAAAAGCCTTTTGCATCAAGTCCCATAGTACATCCCTCCCATAGTAGGTGGCATCATGTAAACTCTTAGTGAGTTTCCACTGTCGGGCCAGTAGGATTAGAACTTTATCCTCCTTTTTATACACCCTGTGCTTCCCTTCTCATACCCCATTTTTTTGCATTTTCTTGTTCCTGTGGGGAATACTGGGGAAGGCTAGGGAGTTCAGGGGGGGCAATTACTAGAGCCATAACTTGTTCATGTTCCTGTAATCATGATACCTGTTTTGCAATTTGATCAGCTTTGCTGTTCCCTTGGCTCACTCACAAAAGATCCATCCCTCTGATGGCTTCTACAGTATATTACTGCTACCTGGATTGAAAGCTGCACTGCTTCTAAAAGAGCCAGAATCACATCTTTATGTTTTATGGGGAATTTCTAGTGGTTAACATTCCTCTTTCTTTCCAAATGGCAGCCTAGGCCTGTAGCACATGGAAACTATAATTACAGTCAGTAAAAATATTTAATTTCTTCCCCTTTCCTAACTGCAAAACTCTCATTAATGCAATTAGTTCAGACTTCTGGGCTGACATCTGGGGTGGTAGGGCCTTGGCTTCTATAACTTCATCTAGACTAACTATGGCAAACCCCGCCTTTCGGGTTCCCATTTCTACAAAACTGCTCCCATCAGTAAACCATTCGACCTCAGGGCTGTCAAGAGGCTCATCTAGAAGATCAGACCTGCTGGAGTAAGTTTGCTCTATGGTCTCAATACATGGATGCACTGAGTCTCCACTCTCGACTGCTGGAAACAGAGTTGCCGGGTTCAGGGTTTGGCATACCTTTAAGGGAAAGTCAGGGGTACCCATTAGGAGGGCCTGATATCTTGTTAACCTTGCTCCAGTCAACCAGTGATGTCCTTTGACTTCCGGCACAGATTATACCTGATGAGGGGTTAACACATCTAAGTGTTGCCCCAGGGTGAGCTTGGAAGCCTCACTAACCAACAGGGCTGTGGCTGCTACTGCCCGCAGGCAGCTTGGCCATCCCAGGGCCAATGAGTCAGAAGACGATGGAGTAGAAGGACACAGAGTTTGCATCTTATCACAACTAGGGCACCTACCAGGCATTGGTGGGGGACCTCGGACACCTAAAGGGATGGAAGGAATTCCAGCACGACTGGCTAGGATGTGGAGGGGAAGAAGGGGGGCAGGAAAGGTTGAGGCATGATGGGACCAGGCACCCCTCCCTGTGGGGCAGCGGTGGGGAGGAGAGGGGTTCCCACATGTGGAGGGGCCCAACCACGATGTGGGGATCGGTGGGGATGGAGAGAGAACTTTGGGGGATCGGGAGATCAGAAGGGAACACAGCTAGCATCTCCCCAACCGGCTTGGGCCTTGGCAAACCTGCTGGGGTCCTGGGCCTGAACCTCAGCCCTCTGGGGCCCCCTCCAGCCATGAGAGTCCTGAGCCTGAGCCCTGCCCACCACCAACCCCCCCGCAACATCACCAAGGCCTTTTATGACCTTTTTTTCTAATTTTATTTAATTTTTACTCTTTTAAAATTTTATTTTATTGTCTTATTCTTTGTTATTGTTCTGCTCCTTTTTGTTAGTTGTTTTGAAAAGTAAGCCCCTGGTCTCTGATCTGGTCCCAACTTTTGGGTCAGATTCCTAGTGCTGTCCCTGATGTCTCACGAACATATAGGGTAAAGGACTTGTCCAAATTTGGAAGCCCCAGTGCTGGAACTCTATTCAACTCAGTCTTTAGAGTCTCAGAGGTCTGACGGTGGTTCTCATTCTATTGAAGGGGTTCCCTTTCTCCTCCCTTTAGAGCCTCATATAGGGTTTTTTATATAAGGCCATAAGTTGGAATCCAGATACAACAGAACCCAGCCATCCCAAGGAAGCCTCTGAGTTGTCTCTTTGTGGTTGGAGATGGTAATGCACAAATTGCTGTTTTCGGATTTATGGCCAGGGCTTGTGCCCCTGGGCTCAAAACAAATCCTAAATATTGAACCTGTTGCTGTAAGATCTGAGCCTTGGTTGGAGAGATTTTATATCCCCTTTTTGCCAGAAAATTTAGGACCCTAAGAGTATTGTGATCTGAATCTTGTTTGGTCTCACTACTTACCAATAAGTCATCAACATATTGTAACAGGGTTCCCTTCTCAAGGCTCAGTTCCCTTAGTTCTCTTGCTAACATGTTTCCAAAAAGATGGGGGCTGTCCTGAAAACCCTGTGGAAGCACTGTCCAGGTATACTGGGTAGCCTCCAGGGTGTCAGCGTCCATCCAGTTCAAAGGAAAAAAGATATTGAAAGTCTGGATGTAGGGGAATACAGAAAAAATGTATCTGTGAGGTCCAAAACAGAGAAATGCTGAGCAATCCCTGGCACTTGGGTGAGGCAGCCTTATTCACTGCTCGTAAGTCTTGCACAAACCAACACTCTCTGTTAGACTTCTGAGTGGGGAAGATTGAGTGTTGCATGGGGATTGGCAGGGCCTAATGAGTCCGTGCTTTAGGAATTTGCTGAGCAGTGCTTGGATTCCCCTCAGGTCCTCAGGTTTGAAAGGATATTTTCTCTTCCAGGCGTATTTTTCCCCAGGCGTTAACCTTATTTTTATCAGGGGAACACAGTTTGCTTTTCCTGGCACCAAGGTATTCCAAACTGCAGGATCTACTTGTTCTCTAATTTCTTGGGGGAGGTCTTGGGGAATATTTTGATGCCCAACACGTGGGTCATCTGGGGCTCATAATAGATGGCATTCTCTGTTTGGATTCTTTACCTCCTTGGACTTCACCCTGTCCTAAGAATAGACTAGGTCCTAACTCATTTAGCAAATCTCTCCCGAGGAGAGGGACAGGACATTCTGACATATATAGAAAGGAGTAATAACAATGGACTCCACTCTGCAGGCAAGGGGAGACATAAATCGCCTTACTTTTGGCTGTCCATCAACTCCCATCACAGTAGAGTCATGGAGAGAGGGCCAGCCGGCCAAGCCAGAACAGAGCAGACAACTCCACTGTCTTCAAGAAATTCAGTTCTCCTACCTGACACATAGAGGGTGACCCAAGGCTCTGTGGGAGTAATGAGGATGGATTGAGTGGGATCCAGAGCAGGGCAGTTGCTCAGGGCCAGTCATTCGGTGTGTGGGAATCTTGCATCTGAGAGATTCACAAGGAACTGGGGCCGGTCAGTGTTGCCCTTCAGGCATCCCACTGGAGGGCGCTCAGGACATTCTCCCTCCCACTGCCCCCCTTTCCGACAAAAAGCACACTGGTTCGGGGCCCAGGCAGCTTCTTGGTGGTCTGTCCAGCCTTCTCAGCCCTCCAGGGTCCTCTCGAGGTGGTGCGTGGATCAGAGCAGCCTAAAGCTGCATTTTCTTTATTAGCCTCTTACCGTTATTGGCCTCCTCCATTAAGTCTCGGTTGTTATAGACCTTGAAGGCCCCCTCTACCAAGGTTTACAATGGGGTTTGGGGCCCAGCCTCAAGCTTTTGTAATTTTCTCCGGCATCAGGAGTAGCCTGGGTGACAAAATGTATGGCCAAGAATGTCCTTCCTTCTGAGAACTCAGGGTCTGTATTGGTGTACCTCCTGAATGCCTCTTTCACCAGGCTCAGGAAGACTGAAGGGTTTTCATCTTTTTTCCTGTGTAACCTCTCAGACCTTATCATAATGTACAGCCTTCACCTTACACCTTTTCATTCCTTCTGAGAGACAAGTAGTACAGTGTTTCATCCTAACCTGGCCTACACGATCTTCATAGTCCCAGTGTGGATCATGTTCTGGGATTGTATCCCCATCCACCTGATAAACTTGGTGGTGTGGATTGGTGGCCAGTAGGCCATCTGTGTGTTCTCTGTCCTTTCTTAGTGTATGTTCCTTTTCATCCAGGGTGCAACAGTGGGCCAGAATAACCATGACGGCCTAACAGGTGAGAATGTCAACGCCAGCCTGATAAATTCATCCCTAAACTTGTCAACGTTTAGAGACAACCTGACAAACCTCTCCTCACAGATTAACCCAGTTAGTTTAGGATCTCTCTTTGGGATGTTCCAGAGGCCCTTTGAAGCCCCCCAAAGTTAACTGGAAGTCAAGAGAATTTCAATTAGAATTTGATATTTGGGAAGTCTGTCAAAAAGTTTAAAAAGTTTTAAAACACCCAGTCAGTTAGGATCATAGTTTGCTGTGAAACAATATTTATTCCTTGAGATAAGGTGGGGGGGAAAATCAAAAGTAAATATAGATCACTTAAAGGCACAAGAACTCACACGATCTGTTATCAAAAGCAGCATTCCAGGACAACTTCGTTCTCTTATGAGAGAGAGAAACCAAATCCAGTCTTGCATCAGCCTACGCTTAATAAAATCCATTTACCTAATTAAATTTAATCCAACCTTAGAAAATCCTGACCACATACAAAATTCTTTTCTCAATGTTCCTCTTCCACAAGCATTCTGCAACTTTCTGTAGCCATACTTTGTCCTTTATTCTTTCCCCATTCAGAAATAGCCAGCTCTAGGACAAAATCACACTTTTCCCTTTAACAAAATATATTTCCATTCCTCATACCTTCTTTTCTGAAAACACACATCCTACTTTGCTTAAGCAACCATGAACTGTCTTTTACAGTAGCATTCTGTAGATTGGTAGAGAACATCTCAAGGCGGCACCAAACAGCTTTAGTTTCTCTCTCACAAGAAGACAAGAGTAGATAAATTTAGACCTATTTAGCAATTAAGGTTCCAATATTTCATCTTATTTGAAATCGCCTGGATATTTAATTAATTCCTACCATTTAGCTTAGTTTCAGATTTACCAAAACTTGGAGAGACTGTTTTAGATGGAAGTTTCCAAAACATAATTATTCCTATAGAGTTTACCAGAAAGTTCTTATCCCAGTTACATTTACTTAAAAATTTAATCATATCAGGTTATTTTCCCTGTTGACAGATTTTATAACAGAAACAATATGCACTTATTGACTTCTAGTAACCCTAGATACAGTGAAAGCATTGCACTTAGCGTTGATGACTCTAAAGACAGATCTGTATTAATTAAACCCACAAGTTTAAACCATACAAACCAATTTCTACAGAACCATAGATCTCATAGTTTTCCTGCTTGAATTTAAAATGGCCTTTTTTTCCCTCAGTCTCGGGGACTACAGATGAGTCAGGTAGTCCCTGAGAGCCCTGGCAGAATAGTGCATTGCAAGAGCAGAGGAAGGAAAAATGCAAGCTCTTGTCTTTTCTTTCTGTTCTTTAAAATCCCACTAAGTAACCCAAGGCTGGAGTCTCAGGCAATGTGGGCTGGGTTTGTATTTCAAGGCTCAAGTGCTCCACTATGCCCACAATATCAGTAGAGACTTGCAGGAGCAGTTGGACGGACAAAACTACATCATGAACAAAGATACAAATCACAGACACAAACAAGAAGTTTTCAACATAAAGGGGACGGGAATGCAGGTGTCAGGATCAAGGGAGAGGTAAAGGGAGGGGAGAGAGGAAAGACTGAAAAAGAGAAAGAGACAGAAAGAGGGAGATTTCAGTTTCAACCCACCCCCTGCAGGTGTCTATTCAGGCACCAACCTGTGCTCTTCCACAAAGGGCCAGTGAAGGAGGGAACACCATATCCACTGGCCACCAGGGCAGTCAAGCCTGGACATACAACCGGTTGTATGTCGTCTGTGGGTCCCCAACCCACAGGTGTGACTCTCACCCATACATACACTAGTATATAGAAATCTGCCACTTCAGTCCATTCCCAGTGGGAGTTCTCTTGGTGGCAGGAAAATAAAGGTGAGAATATTGGGACGATCAGACTTCCAGCCACTACACGATATGAGGTTTGAACCTCTATCACTCTCAAAAATCTCCGATCAGGGAGAAACCACTGGACCAAGGTGTGAGCTGTGAGGCGAGCCTCTCCCACCTTTGCTTGTCACCCGTCAAGGTGAACCATTGTCAGCCAGAGGGAGGAGGTCTCACAAGCTGAGAGGAATGATGCTGTAGCTGCCTGACGTCCACTCTCTTGGAAGGAAAGGACAGAAGTAAGAGAGGACAGAAGAGAGGACAGAGAGAGAAGTAGAGAGATTTCAGGAGAGGGAAAGGAACAAAGGGGAAAGGGAAAGTGGTGCGGGAAAAGGGACAAGGGGAGGGGGAAAGCATTGCCTGAATGAGGGTACTGAGGCCCCCAGGGGCCAGGAAGGCAGACTTACCAAACTTGCTGACTCTGAAACAAGAGGTTCAGGTGGCCGCTTGTCATGCACTGGGAAGCAGCATTCAGTGGTCCTGGAGGTGCCCAGATCCTCTCCTGGGAAGGGGACGATAGTCCCTTCGTGGTGTTGCCACAAAGTATGTCACCAATCAGTGTTCTTGACCTCCTTAACCAATAGAAATTGATCAGAGGCCAGGTGAGAAATTCAGGCAAGTCTTTATTGGGACTCCTGCTGCAGCAGGGGGAAGCGAGAACAACATGTTCCCTTGCTTGCTCACTCCGAGGGGCGTGAGCTGGCTCCTTATAAGGAGTGAGGGTGGGGGTGTGTCCAGGGGTCGGGCAGGAGGGGTGGCTTAGGAGGTGTACCCACCCCTTAGGTTGTGTTGTGTGCAGGGGGCATGCGCAGTACCCTGCTTTTGCTCCCAACCCTCTGCTTTTGCTCCAGGCTCTTCAAAAGTGGCAGCTGGGTTTTTGGTCTCTTTTGTCTAGAATTTGCCCTAACTGCACATGCATGCAGTTGTTTTTTGTCCCCTATAGTTTCCTTGTATTTTGTTGCTTGAGGAGAAGCGTGTCCAGGTGCAAGCATTACAGGACTGTTACCAAGTCCAAGCTTGCTCTGCTCGCCACATGACAGGCCAATAAATCAGAGATGAGGCACTTTAGTTCAGCATTCAGGCAGAGGGGCTGGGTTCCCTGAGTCAAGGCATTATGCATAATTACAATAATAAAAACAACAAAAAGCAAAGGTTAAAGTCAAAGAAACAGATCCAACATAGAGTCCGATTTACTTCTTCCCTGTTACGATTCCCCACTGTCAATGTCCATTCCACAATCTTGTGGAAAAAGGAGTGACAACTGTTCTAACTGCTCCATCAGATAGATCTTTCTGGGAGCATCCGCCATCAGTGCCAGTGTTCCGAATGTTGAGATTTGTCTTTTGCTCCTCTTTGGAAGTGTCTACTTTACACCTGTTGACTTAAAAAAAAATTCACACCCTGAAAGTTGAGAGTTATTGGGAATTTTGAGGGTTTCAAGCCCATGAGGCCACATCTGCAGTTAAGGAAATTAGCATTTTTCTATGTATGGGAAGATGCAAGGCTCTGGGCTCACTGAAATCATTCCTTTGATATGCACCACAGCTATCTGGGGCCTGGATCCTGTATTTTCATATCCTGAGTGTCCTCAGGGATCATCATAAGGAGTGGCTCCAGTCTGATGGCTGCTAGATGGCAGGTATTCTCCTTCCTGAGTTTCATCAGGGTTCACTGGCTCACATTGGAGGGATGCAATCGCTGGTGACTGGTCCTCTCCTCTTGGTCAGGAATTTGACTAATATTTGGGAGACATTTTGTGATCAAATTTTCTCCCACAGTGCTGGGATGCTCATCCCAGGTCAGGTGAAAATTCTTTTTTTGTTTGTTTGCTTTTGTTTTTGTTTAAGTATTTTACAACTTTATTGGAGGATAATTCCTTGACAATGGTGTGTTGGTTTCTGCTTTATAACAAAGTGAATCAGTTATACATATACATATGTTCCCATATCTCTTTCTTCTTGCGTCTCCCTCCCTCCCACCTCCCTATCGCACCCCTCCAGGCGGTCACAAAGAACCGAGCTGATCTCCATGTGCTATGCGGCTGCTTCCCACTAGCTATCTACCTTACGTTTGGTAGTGTATATATGTCCATGCCTCTCTCTCGCTTTGTCACAGCTTACCCTACCCCTCCCCATATCCTCAAGTCCATTCTCTAGTAGGTCTGTGTCTTTATTCCTGTCTTACCCCAAGGTTTTTCATGACATTTTTTTCCTTAAATTCCATATATATGTGTTAGCATACAGTATATGTCTTTCTCTTTCTGACATACTTCACTTTGTATGACAGACTCTAGGTCTATCCACCTCATTACAAATAGCTCAATTTCGTTTCTTTTTATGGCTGAGTAATATTCCATTGTATATATGTGCCACATCTTCTTTATCCATTCATCCGATGATGGACACTTAGGTTGCTTCCATCTCCTGGCTATTGTAAATAAAGCTGCAATGAATATTTTGGTACATGACTCTTTTGGAATTATGGTTTTCTCAGGGTATATGCCCAGTAGTGGGATTGCTGGGTCATATGGTAGTTCTATTTGTAGTTTTTTAAGGAACCTCCATACTGTTCTCCATAGTGGCTGAACCAATTCACATTCCCACCAGCAGTGCAAGAGTGTTCCCTTTTCTCCACACCCTCTCCAGCATTTATTGTTTCTAGATTTTTTGATGATGGCCATTCTGACTGGTGTGAGATGATATCTTATTGTAGCTTTGATTTGCATTTCTCTAATGATTAATGATGCTGAGCATTCTTTCATGTGTTTGTTGGCAGTCTGTATATCTTCTTTGGAGAAATGTCTATTTAGGTCTTCTGCCCATTTTTGGATTGGGTTGTTTGGTTTTTTTCTATTGAGCTGCATGAGCTGCTTCGAAATTTTGCAGATTAATCCTTTGTCAGTTGCTTCATTCGCAAACATTTTCTCCAATTCTGAGGGTTCTCTTTTGGTCTTATTTATGGTCTCCTTTACTGCGCAAAAGCTTTGAAGTTTCATTAGGTACCATTTGTCTATATTTGTTTTTAATTCCATTTCTCTAGGAGGTGGGTCCAAAAGGATCTTGCGGTGATTTATGTCATAGAGTGTTCTGCCTAGGTTTCCTGTAAGAAACGGCACCAAAGACGGAGGAGAGCTTAAGCAAGCTTTACTTGGGGACGTTCCCGGGCGAGGTTCACTGGTCCGAGAAAAAGGGGCCAGAGAAGTCGCGACCGGGTGTGGGCGCGAACAAAATTTATAGGGGTGGACGCAGGGGAGGTGCTTGCCTTGTGAAGCAGCCCCTTTTTGGTAATCTCTCCGGTGTTGTGGCAATGTCAGGTGTCAGTTGCATCAGCCTCAGAGCCGTTAGTTCTGCCCCTCGGGGAGCGGGAAGACTTGTGGCAATGTCGGGTGTCGGTTGCATCAGCCTCCTTGGCGGGGGTTCCGACTAGCTCCCTGGGCCGTTCCCCGGACCTGCTGGCCTTACATCCCGACTTCTTTGGTGTAATGGGTTGACGTTTGGTCTCTGGCTACTTCCTGCTGTACGGGGGCGCTGGAAGGGAGTTGTGCGGCCAACGGTCCGTAGGTTAGGGGAGGGCAGCAGCGGGGGTGTTCTGTGGGTAATAAGGTATATGGGTGGAGGAGCATCTGATTCACCGCCACCCGAGAGACTTCTTGTATGCAACTGAGGAGAAACCTGAGGAAACAGGGACAAGCATGAATAGGATGCAGATAAGGATTAAGGGGCCTAGGATTGGCGTCAGCCAGGTATAGAGGGTGGACCGCCACCAGTCGGGGATGGGGGAGGTGGATAGTCACTGCCTGCATTGGAGTCCTTCTTTTAAGCGTCGGAGAGCATCCACATTGTCCTCAATGACCCCTGTCTCGTTGATGTAGTAGCAGCATTGTTCCTGTAGGAAGAGGCAGGTACCTCCTTTGTCAGCTGTCAGAAGGTCGAGGGTGTGTCGACTTTGGAGGGCAACTCAGGCCTCAGAGGTGATCTGGGGATGGAGGGAGGTGATAGAGGCAGCAGAGGCCTCGATGTCTAGCTGGAGTTTCTGTTCTAGGTCGCGGGATGCTGAGACTCTGTGTGTTAGGGCTCGTCCCCCGATGCTCGCAGCGATGAGAGAGAGGAGGCGAGGGAAGTGCCTGCAACCATAGGGAGAAAGATGGCCCTTTTCTGTCGGCTAGAGAGGTGTGTGGTGAGTGAGAGAAATTCGGCTTGGCCATATAATGTGAGTTGTGGAACAAGGGTGACGGGGATACATGGGAAGGGGAAGGAAGAGTTGACCTCTTTTGTAAGGGAGCCATTACACCAAAAGATCAGGCCTGGTGGGGCCCCCATTGGCGTAGTTACAGGGGGGGATGAGTTGCAAGGGAGTGCATCATTAGTTAAATTTGGGTGGCTGTCATTGCAAACTGTGAGGTTCTGTTTTTCTAAATCAAGAAATATGGGGACTCTTAAAGGGGCAAAAGGTAAGTTCTGGGAGGGAGAGGTAAGGGGTCCTTGGGGGTTTCCTTTAGCAGCCAAATATAGGGGTTTAGCAAGAAGAGCAAAGTTAGGGATCCAGTGCCGGAAAAATCCTGTCAGGCCCAGAAAGGAGAGAATCTGGTCAGCTGTCTCTGGAGGTTGGAGGTCGTGGATGGCCTGGGTGCGGTCGGCTGTCAGGCTCTTTGTTGTGGGGGTAAGGTGGATTCCCAGGTAGGTTACTGAGGGTGTAGACATTTGGGCCTTGGCCGGAGAGACCCGATAGCCGCGAGAGCCGTGATAATCGAGGAGGTCAGCAGTATGCTGTTTTGAGAGGCTGAGAGATGGAGGACTATACTGGGGGTGAGAGGGAAGGAAGCGTGGTCCCGCGCCAGAGCCTGTCCAAAGAGGTGGGCCAATTATTAAAGAGAATCGTGAGCAATCACGCACGACTGACCGGACAAATGTTAGTTTCCCTCAAGAACGTTATAAAGTGCATTACTATTTATGGCCACTAGAGGGCGAGGATGTAATTGATTGAATAAGCAAAGGGGGGGGAAATCCCAGCAAGGTGATAGATTGTGATACGCTATTAATACTGCTGATCTAACTGTGTATAAAAACACTACATTCACCAAATATAGTCCGTGAAAATTGCACACCAGACATTTGTTACAATTTACATATTGGGCCTATAGATGTCTAATAATTTCAAAGAATTGAAATAATTCAGAGTATATTCTCCGACCCCAGATTGAAATTGAGCCAGAGATCAATAAAAAAAATTAGAAAAATAATTTATAGGTCGGGATATTAATAATTATATTTCTAAATCACCCACAGGTCAATGAAAAAATCACAAAAGCAATCATAAAATATTATGCTTTGATTAATAATGAGTTTGCTTATATAAAAGTTTGTGCGCTGGGTGGAAAGCAATGCTTGCAGAAAATTTTGTAGCTTGAAATGAATATATTAGAAAGTGAGAAAGTAATATTATTTCTGATACAATCACTAAATTCGGGTAATTACAAATGTACATTACATTACAAAATTGACAACAAATTTAGCCAAAAGAATATATGTGGAAGGAAATAACAAAAACAAGAACAGAAATTAATAAAAGAAAGCAAACATATAACAAGTAGAATAGGCAGAGGCTCGTTCTTTAATAGGATTAATAATTCAGGTAAACCTCTAGTATGTTTCACTGAAAAAATAAAATGGAGATTTCTCAACTAACCAATATCAAGAATGAAAAATGTACCATGAACAGCATTAGGCCATTCAATATAAAAATGTAGTTGAAATGTTTAACTTCCTAGAAAATACAAATTATCATAAATAAAATGGAAGTAAATGGGAAATATAAATAGCCTTCTAGCTTTTAAAAGAAATTCATTATAAATAAACACCTTCTTAAAAAGAAAACTCCAGGCGCAGATAGATTCACAATAAATTCTATGAAGTATGTAAGAAGGATCATTACAGACACATGGTGCTCATAAACGTTGATGCAAATTTCAGGAAAATTGAAAAATGAAGTCCAATGATCTATAAAAGGGTTATACATAACAAAACCAAAAAGGGTTTGTTCTCATAATGTCAGGTAGTATCAATAGTTGAAAATCAATTGAAAAACAACAAACTTATGCATGTAGAAAACAGATTAGTGGTTGCCAGAGGCAGGGATGGGGCTGAGTGAAATGGGTGAAAGTGGCCAAAAGGTACAAACTTCCAGTTCTAAAATAAATAAGTCCTGGGGATGTAATGTACAGCATGGTGACTATAGCTAATAATACTGTATTGTGTATTGAAAGTCACTTAGAGAGTAGATCTTAAAAGTTCTCATCACAAGAAAAACATTGTAACTGTGTGGTGATGGATGTTGTAACTAGACTCATAGTGGTGATCATTTCACAACATATACAAATATCAAATCATTTGATTGTACACCTGTAACTAATATAATGGTTTAAATGGTGCATATATCAATAAAAATAAATAAAACGAAAGAGCTGATTTATACGCACACACACAACACACACACACACACACACAAGGGTGTTTCTCAGAACGCTAATTGTAAGCTGCATTCAAAAGTGTTTTATGAGTGAAATAAATTTATACCCATTCTGTTAAGCACATAGAGAAGTTTTTAAGAACACTTGTAATAAAGATGTTTCTAAGATGCTGCTTGCAAGCTGCACTGAGAACAGTGTTATATCAGTGAATGGAAGTTACAACCATTCTGAAATTCATTCAGAGAAGTGTTTGAGAATACTTGTAGTTAAGACATTTCTAAGATGCCTCTTGTGAGATGCGTTGAGAACAGCGCCATACCAGTGAGTGGAAGTCATATCCGTCTGTAATACATGCAAAGAAGTGTTTAAGAGCACTTGAAATAAAGATATTTCTAGGAATGATGAAAACAAACAAAATCAGTCAGTGTAAATAACAACATTAAAATATTAAAGGAGAAAAATAAAAAAATAAACTCTCAAAAACCCAGATTTTTATGTTTAAACAATATGCATTTATGATAAAGCTCTTGGGACACTAGGGATAGAAAAGAATTTCCCTGACTGATTAAAGAGATCCTCTTTAAGAACTCTAGATAAAAGTCATATTGATTTATATAAATGTTGAAATGTACAAAGATTTCCCTCTGACACCAAGAATGAGGCCACAATGCCATCAACCAACATTTATATTTAAATTTTTACTTAAGGTCTTAGCTACTGTAATAAGGCAAGTAAAGAAATACAAGTTATTATAATTGGAAATGAGTTATTAACAGAAGGACAGTGGAAAATCCAGAAGAATCTACAGTTGAACTACTTGAAGTAATAAATTTAGCAAAGCCATTGAGAAGAAATCAGTATATAAAAACCAATTGTTGGGCTTCCCTGGTGGCGCAGTGGTTGAGAGTCTGCCTGCCAATGCAGGGGACACGGGTTCGTGCCCCGGTCCGGGAGGATCCCACATGCCGCGGAGTGGTTGGACCCGTGAGCCATGGCCGCTGAGCCAGCGCGTCCGGGGCCTGTGCTCCGCAACGGGAGAGGCCACAACAGTGAGAGGTCTGCGTACTGCAAAAAAACAAAAAACAAACAAAAAACAATTGTCTATTTACATTTCTATAATGAACAGTTAGAAATGAAATTTAAGAACCCACAGAACTAAAGATGCATGGGGGCATTTTTAATATTTTAGGAATAAATCTAAAGATATGTACGTAGAAATCTATAAACTATCATTGAGAGAAATTTAGGAAGTCCTAAATAAATTGAGAATTATTCCATGATAAAGGAGTAGAAGATGTAGTATTTTAAGGAGGTTAATATATGGAAATTTGATCTATGGATTAATTAGAAGCTCAATCAAAATGAGTCTGTGGGGCTTCCCTGGTTGAGAGTCCGCCTGCCAATGCAGGGGACACGGGTTCGTGCCCCGGCCCTAGAGGATCCCACGTGCCGTGGAGTGGCTGGGCCCGTGAGTCATGGCCACTGGGCCTGCGCGTCTGGAGCCTGTGCTCCGCAGCAGGAGAGACCACAACAGTGAGAGGCCCGCATACCACAAAAAAAAAAAAAAAAAAAAAAATGAGTCTGTGTGTATAACTTGAAAGGGTCAGAGGAAATGCATATGCAAATGCTAATAACCAAATATAATTAGGCAACCTTGAAGGAAAAAAAAAAGAAGAATTGGTTTTACCAGACATCAAAATGCATTTCAAGGCTAACTGTAATTAAAACAGTGGATACTGGTACAATCATAGAGGAAAAACTGAATAAAACAGAGAGTTCAGAAATAGACCCCCACACAAGGACGTTTAATTCTTAACAAGTGTGGAACTTCAGAGTATTGAAGACAGTTTTTTCCATAAATGGTATTGAGTCAACTGAATAAATAACTTAAAAAAAGAAACTTGATCCCTGTCTCATAATATGCATACAACATTATCTCAAGAGAAATATAGATATGAACCTGAAATATAAAACAATAAAGATTTTAGGAGAAAGCTAACATTATCCCAAAAATAACAACAAGAGTCTTGATTTCTTGTTTTAAACACGAACATGAGATTCTCATATGCAGGGTTGAACTACTGTAGTATTATTAATCTATCCTCACATACTAGGTAGAGATGAGCTATTATTTTTCTACTGTAGTATTCTGCTTGCGCTGCTGCAGAAAAATACTGCAGATTGCTTAAACAGCAGACACTGTCTCACAGTTCTGGAAGCTGGGAACTCGAAGAAAAGATGCTGATTGCTTTGGTTTCTGGTGAAACCCTCATCCTGGCTTGCAGACAGCTGTTTTGGTGCTGTCTTCACATGGCAAACAGAGAGACAGTGAGCTGTCTTGTGTCTTCTCTTAAAGGACATTAATCCTATTGGATCAGGACCCGCCCTATGACTTCATTTAACCCTAATTACCTCCTTACAGATCCTATCTTCAAATATAGTGACACTACATCTATACTCATTAAAGATATTATCCTGTAATTTTCTTATTTTGGGTAGAATCTTTGTCTGGTTTTGGTATCAGGGTGATGGTGGCTTCATAGAGTGACTTTGGGAATATTCCCTCCTCTTCAATCTTTTGGAGTAGTTTGAGAAAGATAGATATAAGCTCTTTTTGTATGTTTTGTAGAAATCCCCAGTCAAGCCATAGGGTTCTGGACTTTTGTTTGCAGGGAGGTGGTTGTTGTTTTTTCCTGTGGTGTTTGCATAAGCTGTTAGATACATTTATTTTCAATATGCATCTTTTGTTATCTGACTTTGTAGTTATTTCTTTAGACATGAGTAATGCATAACACTAAATAGATAATAAACTATAATATAGTTGGTATCTGTGTTTCATTCCAGTTTACCTGGTATAGTCTATACATAGTCAGAGTTCAATAAACATTTTTTTTAACATAGATGCAAGGAGAGCATCAATCAAAAGTCCATCAGAGAACAGAGAGACATGCTAAATCACCCTTTGTGAGAAGAATAACCACTGGGAATTGGAATATCAGCTTTACCTCTAAGCAGATTTAGGCTGTAAAGAAGCCATATATTTTCTTATATATGAGACACTCAAGGGTACTCTCATTGAGGGATTATGTGTGGGAAAATCTGCCTTCCTGCAAAGGTCTCAAATGAGGAAATCTGTTTCTTTACCTGCTCATTGAAAACAATAATAGAATCCTCTGAGAATTTATAATCATTGGACTGATTATTCTTGCTGATTCTGCTGGTGTATTTTCTTGGAAGAAAAAATTCCCAGCCCCCAAAATTACTGTGATTAAAGGTTGGTATTGTCCTTTGGTGCCTGGAAGATACAAATAAAAATTTGTTCCAGATTCATTGTCCTTTATCCATTCCCCTCAGCATTACCAGAGGTTTAATTTAGCCAAATATGAGCCAGCACTCAGGTCATCAGAAACAGAGAGATAAGGCAGATTTTCTGTAATGACTTTAATAAAGTTTTTTTTTTGAATTTTTTTATTGAGGTATAGTTGCATTACAATGATGTGTTAGTTTCTACTGTACAGAGAAGTGGAGCTCCCTGTGCTACACAGTAGGATCTTATTAGTTACCCACTTTATACATATTAGTGTATATATGTCTATTCCAATGTCCCCATTCATCACACACACCTCCACCACTTTTCTCCCTTGGTGCCCATACGTTTGTTCTCTACATCTGTGTCTTTATTTCTGCCTTGCAAACTGGTTCATCTGTACCATTTTTCTAGATTCCACATATATGCATTAATATACGATATTTGTTTTTCTCTTTCTGACTTACTTCACTCTGTATGACAGTCTCTAGGTCCATCCATGTCTCTACAAATGGCCCAATTTCGTTCCTTTTTATGGCTGAGTAATATTCCACTGTATATATGTGCCACATCTTCTTTATCCATTTGTCTGTCGATGGGCATTTAGGTTGCTTCCATGACCTGGCTATTGTAAATAGTGCTGCAAAGAACATTGGTGTGCATTTGTCTTTTTTTTCCTAAAGAAAAAGTTTATTCTCTCTTCCTCTCTGCAGGTGTCTTTTTGAATTATGGTTTTCTCTGGGTATACACCCAGTAGTGGGATTGTTGGGTCATATGGTAGTCCTATTTTTAGTTTTTTCAGGACCCATACTGTTCTCCATAGTGGCTGTACAATTTACATTCTCACCAACAGGGCAAGCTGGTTCCCTTTTCTCCACACCCTCTCCAGAATTTATTGTTTGTAGATTTTCTGATGATGCCCATTCTAACCGGTGTGAGGGGATAACTCATGGTAGTTTTGATTAGCATTTCGCTAATAATTAGTGATGTTGAGCATCTTTTCATCTGCCTCTTGGCCATCTGTATGACTTCTTTGGAGAAATGTCTAGTCAGGTCTTCTGCCCATTTTTGGATTAGGCTGTTTTTGTTTTTGATATTGAGCTGTATGAGCTGTTTGTATATTTTGGAGATTAATCCTTTGTCAGTTACTTTGTTTGCAAATATTTCCTCCCATTCTGAGTGTTGTCTTTTCGTCTTTTTTCTAGTTTCCTTTCTTTGCTGTGAGAAAGCTTTTAAGTTTCATTAAGTCCCATTTGTTTATTTTTGTTTTTATTTCCATTACTCTAGGAGGTGAGTCAAAAAGGATCTTGCTGTGATTTATGTCAAAGAGTGTTTTGCCTATGTTTTCTTCTAAGAGTTTTATACTGTCCGGTCTTGCATTTAGGTCTTTAATCCATTTTGAGGTTATTTTTGTGTATGGTGTTAGGGAGTGCTCTAATTTCATTCCTTTAAATGTAGCTGTCCAGTTTTACCAGCACCATTTACTGAAGAGGCTGTCTTTTCTCCATTGTATATCCTTGTGTCCTTTGTCATAGATTAGTTGACCATACGTATGTGGGTTTATCTCTGGGTTTTCTATACTGTTCTACTGATCTATATTTCTGGGGTTTTTGCCAGTACCATATTGTCTTGATTACTGTAGCTTTGTAGTATAGTGTGAAGTCAGGTAGCCTGATTCCTCCAGCTCCGTTTTTCTTTCTCAAGATTGCTTTGGGTGTTCGGGGGCTTTTCTGTTTCCATACAAATTGTAAAACTATTTTGTTCCAATTCTGTGGAAAATGCCATTGGTAATTTGATAGGGATTGCAATGAATCTGTAGATTGCTTTGGGTAGTATAGTCATTTTCACAATATTGATTCTTCCAGTCTGAGAACAAGGTATATCTCTCCATCTGTTTGTGTCATCTTTGATTTCTTTCATCAGTGCCTTATAGTTTTCTGTATACAGGACTTTTGCCTCCTTAGGTAGGTTTATTCCTAGGTATTTTATTCTTTCTGTTGCAATGGTAAGTCAGAGTGTTTCCTTAATTTTTCTTTCAGATTTTTCGTTGTTAGTGTATAGGAATGCAAGAGATTTCTGTGCATTAATTTTGTATCTTGCTACTTTACCAAATTCATTGATTAGCTCTAGTAGTTTTCTGGTGGCATCTTTAGGATTCTCTATGTATAGTATCATGTCATCTACAAACAGTGACAGTTTTACTTCTTCTTTTCTAATTTGTATTCCTTTTATTTATTTCTCTTTTCTAACTGCCGTGGCTAGGAGTTCCAAAACTATGTTGAAAACTAGTGGCAAGAAAAGACATCCTTGTCTTCTTCCTGATGTTAGATAGAGGAAATGCTTTCAGTGTTTGACCACTGAGAATGATGTTTGATGTGTGTTTGTCGTACATGGCCTTTATTATGTTGGGGTAGGTTCCCTCAATGCCCACTATCTGGAGAGTTTTTTTATCATAACTTTGTCTTGAATTTTGCCAAAAGCTTTCTCTGGATCTACTGAGAATATCATACGGTTTTTATTCTTCAATTTGTTAACATGGTGTATCACATTGATTGATTTGTATTTAATGAAGAAGCCTTGCATAGCTGGGATAAGTTCCACTTGATCATGGTGTATGATCCTTTTAATGTACTGTTGAATTCTGTGTGGACACTTAGGTTGCTTCCATGTCCTGGCTATTGTAAATAGAGCTGCAATGAACATTGGCTTACATGTGTCTTTTTGAATTATGATTTTCACAGGGTATATGCCCAGTAGTGGGATTCCTGGGCCATATGGTAGTTCTATTTTTACTTTTTTAAGGAACCGTCATACTCTTCTCCATAGTGGCTGTATCAATTTACATTCCCACCAACAGTACAAGAGGGTTCCCTTTTCTCTACACCCTCTCCGGCATTTTTTGTTTGTACAATTTTTCATGATGGCCATTCTGACTGGTGTGAGGTGATACCTCATTGTGGTTTTGATTTGCATTTCTCTAATGATTAGTGATGTTAAACATCCTTTCATGTGTTTGTTGGTAGTCTGTATATCTTCTTTGGAGAAATGTCTATTTAGGTTTTCCACCCATTATGGGACTGGGTTGTTTGGGGTTTTTTTTGATATTGAGCTGCATGAGCTGCTTGTATATTTTGGATATTAATCCTTTGTCAGTTGCTTCAATTGCAAATATTTTATCTCATTCTGAGTGTTGTCTTTTCATCTTGTTTGGTTTCATTTGCTGTGCAAAAGGTTTTAAGTTTCATTAGGTCCCATTTGTTTATTTTTGTTTTTATTCCCATTTCTCTAAAAGGTGGGTCAAAAAGGGTCTTGCTGTCATTTATGTCAGAGTGTTTTGTGTATGTTTTCCTCTAAGTGTTTTACAGTGTCTGGCCTTACATTTAGTCTTTAATCCATTTTGAGTTTATTTTTGTGTATGGTGTTCACAAGTGTTCTAATTTCATTCTTTTACATGTATCAGTAGAGTTTTCCCGGCACCAATTATTGAAGAGACTGCCTTTTCTCCATTGTATATTCTTGCCTCCTTTATCAAAGAAAAGGTGACCATATGTGCATGGTTTTTTCTCTGGGCTTCCTCTCCTGTTCCATTGATCTATATTTCTGTTTTTGTGCCAGTACCATACTGTCTTGATTACTGTAGATTTGCAGTATAGTCTGAAGTCAGACAGCCTGATTCCTCCAGGTCCATTTTTCTTTCTCAGTATTATGTTGGCTCTTCCGGGTCTTTTCTGTTTCCATACAAATTGTGAAAGTTTTTGTTCTAGTTGTGTGAAAAATGCCATTGGTAGTTTGATAGGGATTGCACTGAATCTGTAGATTGCTTTGGGTATTATAGTCATTTTCACAATGTTGATTCCTCCAATTCAAAAACATGGTATATCTCTCCATCTGTTTGTATAGTCTTTGATTTCTTTCATCTGTGTCTTATAGTTTTCTGCATAGAGGTCTTTTGTCTCCTTAGGTAGGTTTATTCCTAGGTATTTTATTCTTTTTGTTGCAATGGTAAATGGGAGAGTTTCCTTAATTTCTCTTTTAGATATTTTGTCATTAGCGTATAGGAATGCAAGAGATTTCTGTGCCTAATTTTTGTATCCTGCTATTTTACCAAATTCATTGATTAGCTCTAGTAATTTTCTGGTAGCATCTTTAGGATTCTCTATGTATATAGTATTATGTCATCTGCAAACAGTGACAGTTTTACTTCTTCTTTTCTGATTTGGATTTCTTTTATTTCTTTTTCTCCCCTTATTGCCATGGCTAGGACTTCCAAATCTATGTTGAATAATAGTGTTGCAGAGTGGGCAACCTTGTCTTATTCCTGATTACAAACTGATGGTTTCAGTTTGTCAGCATTGAGAACGATGTTGCCTATGGGTTTGTCATAATTGGCCTTTATTATGTTGAGGTAGTTTCCCCCTATGCCTACATTCTGGAGAGTTTTTCTCCTTAATGGGTGTTGAATGTTGTCAAAAGCTCTTTCTGCATCTATTGAGATTATCATGTGTTTTCATCCTTCAATTTGTTAATATGGATTATCACACAGATTGATTTGCATACATTGAAGAATCCTTGAATTCCTAGGATCAACCCTACTTGATGATTGTGTGTGATCCTTTCAATGTGCTGTTGGATTCTGTGTGCTAGTATTTTGTTGAGTATTTTTGCATCTATGTTCATCAGTGATATTGGTCTGTAGTTTTCTTTCTTTGTGATGTCCTTGTCTGATTTTGGTATCAGGATGATGATTGCCTCGCAGAATGAGTTTGGGAGTGTTCCTTCCTCTGCTATACTTTGGAAGAGTTTGATAAGGATAGGTGTTAGCTCTTCTCTAAATGTTTCATAGAATTCACCTGTGAAGCCATCTGCTCCTGGGCTTTTGTTTGTTGGAAGATTTTTATACACAGTTTCAATTTCAGTGCTTGTGATTGGTCTGTTCATATTTTCTATTTCTTCCTGGTTCAGTTTGGAAGGTTGTACTTTGCTAAGAATTTGTCCATTTCTTCCAGTTTGTCCATTTTATTAGCATATAGTTGCCTGTAGTAGTCTCTTATGATCCTTTGTATTTCTCTGGTGTCCATTGTAAGTTCTTCTTTTTCATTTCTAATTCTGTTGATTTGAGTCTTCTCCCTTTTATCCTTGGTGAGTATGGCTAATGGTTTATCAATTTTGTTTATCTTCTCAAAGAACCAGCTTTTGCTTGTATTGATTTTTGCTTTTGTTTACTTCATTTCTCTTTTATTTATATCTGATCTGATCTTCATGATTTCTTTCCGTCTGCTAACTTTGGACATTTTTGTCCTTCTTTCTCTAATTGCTTTAGGTGTAAGGTATTTTTGTTTATATGAGATTTTTCTTCTTTCTTCATGTAGGATTGTATTGCTATAAACTTCCCTCTTAAGACTGCTTTTGCTGCATCCCTTAGGTTTTGGGTCGTTGTGTTTTCACCATTATTTGTTTCTAGGTATTTTGTAATTTCCTCTTTGATTTCTTCAGTGATCTCTCAGTTATTTACTAGCATAGTGTTTAGCCTCCATGTTTTTTATATTTTTTACAGTTTCTTTCCTGTAATTGATATCTTTTTTTCATAGTATTGTGGTCAGAAAAGATATTTCAAATGACTTCAATTTTGTTAAATTTACTAAGTCTTGATTTGTGACCCAAGATATGATGTATCCTGGAGAATGTTCCATGAGCACTTGATAAGAAAGTGTATTCTGTAGTGTTTGGATGGAATATCCTATAAATATCAGTTAAGCCCATCTGATCTAATGTGTCATTTAAAGCTTGTGTTTCCTTATTTATTTTCATTTTGGTTGATCTGTCCGTTGGTGAAAGTGGGTTGTTAAAGTACCCTAATATGACTGGGTTACTGTCAATTTCCCCTTTTATGGCTGTTACCATTTGCCTTATGTATTGAGGTGCTCCTATGGTGGGTGCATAAATATTTACAATTCTTATATCTTCTTCTTGGATTGATCCCTTGATCGTTATGTCATGTCCTTCTTTGTCTTTTGTAATAGTCTTTATTTTAAAGTGTATTTTTTCTGATATGAGAATTGTTACTCCAGCTTTCTTTTGATTTCCTTTTGCATGGAATATCTTTTTCCATCCCCTCACTTTCAGTATGTATGTGTCTCTAGGTCTGAAGTGGGTCTCTTGTAGACAGCATATATACGAGTCTAGTTTTTGTATCCATTCAACCAGTCTGTGTCTTTTGGTTGGAGCACTTAATCCATTTACATGTAAGGTAATTATCGATATGTTTGTTCCTATTACCATTTTCTTAAATGTTTGGGTTTCTTATTGTAGGTCTTTTCCTTCTTTTGTGTTTCCTCCCCAGAGAAGTTCCTTTAGCATTTGTTGTAAAGCTTGTTTGGTGGTGCTGAATTCTCTTAGCTTTTGTTTGTCTGTAAAGGTTTTAGGTTCTCCATCAAATGTGAATGAGATCCATGCAGAGTAGAGTAATCTTGGTTGTAGGTTTCTCCCTTTTATCACTTTAAATATGTCGTGCCACTTCCTTCTGGCTTGCAGAGCGTATGCTGAAAGATCAGCTGTTAAACTTATGGGAACTCCCTGTATGTTATTTGTTGCTTTTCCCTTGCTGCTTTTAATATTTTTTCTTTGTATTTCACTTTTGATAGTTTGATTAATATGTGTCTTGGTGTGTTTCTCCTCGGATTTATCCTGTATGGGACTCGCTGCACTTTCTGGACTTGATTGACCATTTCCTTTCCCATATTAGGGATGTTTTCAATGTTAATCCCTTTAAATATTTTCTCAGACCCTTTCTTCTTCTCTTCTTCTGGGACCACTATAATTCTAATGTTGGTGCATTTAATTTTGTCACAGTGGTCACTGAGACTGTCCTCAATTCTTTTCATTCTTTTTTCTTTATTCTGCTCTGTGGCAATTATTTCCACTCTTTTATCTTCCAGGTCCCTTATCCGTTCATCTGCCTCAGTTATTCTGCTATTGATTCCTTCTAGAGAATTTTTAATTTCATTTATTGTGTTGTTCATCATTGTTTGCCTGGTCTTTAGTTCTTCTATGTCCTTGTTAAATATTTCTTGTATTTTCACCTTTCTATTTCCAAGATTTTGGATCATCTTTAGTATCATTACTCTGAATTCTTTTTCAGACTGTCTACCTATTTCCTCTACATTTGTTTGGTCTGGTCGGTTTTTACCTTGCTCCTTCATCTGCTGCATATTTCTCTGTCTTCTCATTTTGTTTAACTTACTGTGTTTGTGGTCTCTTTTTCACAGGCTGCAGGTTCGTAGTTCCCATTAATTTTGGTGTCTGCCCCCAGTGGCTGAGATTGGTTCAGTGGCTTGTGTAGGCTTCCTGGTGGAGGGGACTGGTGCCTGTGTTCTGGTGGGTGGGTGTGGATCTTGTCCTTCTAGTGGGCTGGGCCGTGTCCAGTGGTGTGTTTTGGAGTGTCTGTCAACTTTGTATGACCTTAGGCGACCTCCTGCTAATGGGTGGGATTCTGTTCATATCTTGCTGTTTGTTTGGCATGCGGTGGCCAGCACTGGAGTTTGCTGGCTGTTGGGTGGAGCTGGGTCTTCATGTTGAGATGTAGATATCTGAGAGAGCTCTTGCTGATTGATATTTCATAGGGCTGGCAGGTCTCTCTTGGTCCAATGTCCTGTACTCAGCCCTCCCACCTTGGAGACTGAGGCTCCTCACCTGGCTGGATCACCGAGACACTGCCAGCCTCTTGGCTTGAAAAAAAAGGAAGAAAAAAATAAAATAGAACAATGAATCGATAGAACCCCAGACCCAAATGGTAAAAGCAAAACTAAACATAAAAAATGACACAAAGAAACATACACACACACACTCATAAAAAGAGAACGAACAAACAGCAACACATACAACAGACTGAACCATAGGACAAATGATAAAAGCAAAATTAAACTGACAAAATCACAAAAGAAACATACAAATACACACTCACAAAAGGAGAAAAAAAGGAAAAAAATTTAGAAATAATAATAAAGTTTTAAAAATAAAAGTACATAAAAAGGAAGAAAGAGAACATCCAAAGCAATAAACAAATCAACCAATGATAACAAGCACTAAAAACTAAACTAAGATAAACATAAAACCAAAACCAAATCAGAGCCAGAAAGCAAACCCCGTCTACAGTTGACCCTAATGTCCACTCTCTCGATTTTGGGACATTTGTCTTCTATTCTATTACACAGATGCTCTGTTTATTAAGTTGATTGTGGGGATTTTATCTGCTGCTTTTGAGGCTGCACGGAGAAATTTCCTTTTCTCTTCTTTGTTCACATAGCTCCTGGGGTTCAGCTTTCATTTTGGCCCTGCCTCTGCATGTAGGCCACCCTCAGGTCTCTGTTCCCCACCCAGACAGGAGGGGGTTAAAGCAACAGCTGATTAGGTCTCTCTTTCTCACTCAGGCCGGGGAGAGGGAGGGGTATGGTAATCATAATTGGCATGTAGGCAAGCCTGTTATGGCAGAGGCCAGCATGAAATTACAACAGCCTGAGGCATGCAGTGTGTCCTCCCTGGGAAGTGGTCCCTGGATCATGGGACCCTGGCAGTGGCATGCTGCACTGGGTGGGTGGGTGGGTGTTGGTAGTGACCTGTGCTTGCACACAGGATTCTTGGTGTCAGCAGCAGCAGCATTAGCAGTTCATGCCCGTCTCTGGGCTGTCAGCTGATATCCTTGGCTCGTGCCCATCTCTGGAGCTCACTTAGTTGGTGCTCTGCTTTCTGTGGGCACAGGGTGTGGGAATCACTTCTTCTTACGATCTCAAAACAATAGTCTCTTGCCTCTCCGGCAGGTCCAGTCTTTTTTCTGGACTCCCTCTTGGCTAGCAGTGGTGCAGTAGCCCCCTTCAGGCTGTCTTCACACAGCCAACCCCAGTCCTCTCCCTGCGGTCTCACCTCTGAAGCCCAAGCCTCAGATCCCAGCTTCCACCTGCCCCAGTGAGTGAGCAGGCAAGCCTCTCAGGTTGGTGAGTGCTGGTCAGCACCTATCCTTTGTATGGAAATCTCCCCACTTTGCCCTCTGCTACTTTTACCCCTGTTGCTGTGCTCTCCTCCATGGCTCCAAAGCTTCCCCACACCACCCCCCATCCCCACCAGTGAAGGGACTCCCTAGTGTGTGAAAACTTTTCATCCTTCACAGCTCCCTCGCAGAGGTGCAGGCCCCATCCCTATTCCTTTGTCTCTTTTTTCTTTTGCCCTACCTAGGTACATGGTGGGTTTCCTACCTTTTAGGAAGTCTGAGGTCTTCTGTCAGCATTCAGTAGGTGTTCTGTAGGAATTGTTCCACATGTAGATGTATTTTTGATGTATATGTGGGGAGGACGGTGATCTCCACATCTTACTCCTTTGCTATCTTGAAGGTCTCTATGCCTCCATTCTTTTCCCAAGATCCTCGATCATCTTCACTATCATTATTCTGAATTCTTTTTCTGGAAGATTGCCGATCTCCACTTCATTTAATTGTTTTTCGGGGGTTTTATGTTGTTCCTTCATCTAGGACATAGTCCTCTGCCTTTTCGTTTTGTCTCTCTTTCTGTGACTGTGGTTTTCATTCTGCACGCTGCAGGATTATAGTTCTTCTTGCTTTCTGCCATCGTCCCTCTGGCCATTGTTGTTGTTTTTAATTACAGATTTTATTTCACTTCTAGTGACAAGACTGTTCAAATTATCTGTTTTCTCTTGACTCAACTATTGCAAGCTGTAAGTTTCTAGAAACTTGTCCATTTCTTCTAAGTTGCCCAATTTGTTGGCATATAACTCTTCTTAGTATTCTCTTACAATTTTTTGCATTTCTGTGGTATCAGTTGTTACTTCTCCTCTTTCTTTCTTATTTTGTTTATTTGGGTCCTCTCTTTTCTTCTTGGTGAGCCTGGCTAGAGGTCTGTCAATTTTGTTTATCTTTTGAAAAAACCAGCTCTTGGTTTCATTGATCTTTTCTATTGTTTTTTAAATCTCTATTTATTTCCTCTGTGATCTTTATTAGTTCCTTCTGCTGACTTTGGATTTTATTTGTTCTTTTTCTAATTCTTTAAGATAGTAGTTTAGGTTATTTATTTGAGATTTTTCTTGTTTCTTGAGGAGGGCCTGTATCACAATGAACTTCCCTCTTAGAACTACATCACATAGATTTTGCAAGGTTGTGTTTTCATTGTCATTTGTCTCGAGGTATTTTCCAATTTCCCCTTTGATTTCATAATTGATCCACTTATTTTTAGTAGCATGTTTAGGTTTAGTATTTCTATACTCTTTGTTTGTGCTTGTCTGAGAAATTCTTTATCTGTTTTTCTATTTTAAATGACAGTCTTGCTGGGTAGAGTATCCTAGGTTGCAGGGTTTTCCTTTTCAGGACTTTGAATATATCATGCCACCTCTTTCTGTTCTGCAAAATACCTGAAGAAAAATCAGCTTTATGAGGGTTCCCTTGTAACTGACTCTTTGTTTTTCTCTTGCCTCCTTTAGAATCCTCTCTTTATCTTTAACTTTTGCCATTTTAATTATGATGTCTTGGTATGGGTCTGTTTGGGTTCATCTAGTTTGGGACCCTCTGTGCTTCCTGTACCCGAATATCTGTTTTTTTCTTTAGGTTTAGGAAAATTTTCAGCCATAATTTCTTTTTTTTTTTTTTTGTAATACATTTATTTATTTATTTTTGGCTGTGTTGGGTCTTCATTGCTGTGAACAGGCTTTCTCCCTAGTTGTGGTGAGTGGGGGCTACTCTTCATTGTGGTGCACAGTCTTCTCATTGTGGTGGCTTCTCTTGTTGTGGAGCTCGGACTCTAGGTGCACGGGCTTCAGTAGTTGTGGTATGCAGGCTTAGTAGTTGTGGCTCGTGGGCTCTAGAGCACAGGCTCAGTAGTTGTGACGCATGGTGTTAGTTGCTCCGTGGCATGTGGGATCTTCCTGAACCAGGGCTTGAACCCACGTCCCCTGCACTGGCAGGCAGATTCTTAACTACTGCGCCACCAGGGAAGTCCCACATAATTTCTTTAAATACATTTTTATCTCCTTCTCTCTCTCTTCTTCTGGAACCCCTATTGTATGTCGGTTGGCATGCTTTATATTATCCCATAGATCTCTTATGCAGCTTTCATTTTTTAAAAAATTTTTCTTTCTGTCTGCTGTTCTGATAGAGTGATTTCCATTATTCTCTCTTCCAGACCACTTATTCATTCTTTTGCATTCTTCGGTCTGCTATTCATTGCTTCTAGGTTGGTTTTGTATCTTGGCAATTAAGTTGTCTAATTTTGATTGGTTCCGTTTTATAGTTTCTAGTTCCTTATTACAAGGATCTGTATTTCTGTTGATAATCTTTTTTCATTCCTTTAGCATTTTTATTACTTCCTTTTTCAACTTAGTGTCTAGTAGACTGGTGAGGTCTATTTCATTATTTGTTCTTTCAGGGGATTTCTCTTCCTCTTTTAATTGGGAGCCCTTCCTTTGCTTTCTCATTTTACTTAAGTTTTTCTGTCTCTATGAATTTAGGAGAAACAGTTATCTACTGTGGTCTTGAAGAGGTGCTTTTATGTGGGAGCATCCCTGTGCAGACTGTGTGCATCCAGTATTTTTGGTGTGAGAGCTGTTTTTGGTATGGATGCCAGCCACGTCTTTTCTCAGTGTTCTGTCCATTATCCCCTTGATAGGGGGTTATTGTTGTGCTTCCCGGAGCCTGCACTGGTTATTGAGCAGGGCCTCCTATTTGCTCCATGGCTGTCACAGTCCTGTTGGGGGGAGGTTCTGTTCCCCAGTTGTTAGAGTAGATGCCCTGAGGGTCAGGTTTCACAAGGCTCCATTGCCCTTAAGTGTGTGCTCTGTCCCCAAGGAGGTGATTGCTGAAGCAAGTTACGACCAAGTGGTCAAGAGGACCTAAGTGCCACCTGTGCAGGCATCCATGGTTCTGCCTAGAGAAAGGCCAAGATCATGTCCCTTTCTCTGTTGTGTTTGTCCCAGACCTGGTGCTAAGCTGGTGCTTGGGGCTGTGGTACTGTGGCTGCAGAAATTGAGGTGGCTGTGCTGATACAGCCTGGTACCTGGGCTGCCTATGTGGCAGGGCTTCCCAGGACCTGTCCACCCTAGGTCTAGCTTCAAGCTGTGGTGTGGGTCGGGTGGAATGGGAGAGCTCCCACTGGGAAATGAACCACTGCATACTCCTCCCCAGAGGCTGTCTTCCCAAGGCATGCATTTCTGTGGTGCCACCTGGTGTGCACACCAACAAAGTCCACCCCTGCTGGACCCACTCCCACTATGCACATACTGACAGTGGGCTCTAAGTTTCAGCCAAGACCACACCCAAGGCCCTCCAGGCTGTCTCTGTGGAGCTAGATCAAGTCTTCTCCAGGGCCTATCTGCTCAATATTCAGCTCCTGGCTGCTGCTAGCAGCCCCACTTGGTGTGGATTTGGGGCTGGGAAATGTGGTGAGGTGGCAGTCATCAGCATAGGTCTCCTTCCAACCTGATTGCTAGCAAGCCTGCACACGTGCCCTCCTTGACAGCAGAGTCCAGGCCCCTCCAGCCCCTCTGTCTGTCCCAGTGAATCTCCTATCAGGCAAGTGAGCTCCTCAGGTTGAAGTCCTGCACCTGTGGACTTTCCCTCCTTCACAGATCCCTCCCAGGGGCACCGGACCCATCCTGATGCTTTTTTCCCCCATCCTACCTTGTTACGTGGGGATCTTTCTTGCACCTTTGTTTATATAAGAGACCTTCTGCCAGTTTCCCATTGGTTTTCTGTGAGAGTTGTTCCATAGGTAGATGAATGTTGATGTGTTTGTGCGGGGAGGTGAGTTCCATATCCTCCTAGTCTGCCACCTGGGTCCTCTCTGAGGCATGATAAGATTTATATCTTTAAGGACAATAAATAAAAATGTAAGTTTTCTCCTGGGAGTTTTAGAGTATATTTGTCTATTATAAGTCTTAGGATAATTATTAGTAAAATAGTTTTGAAGCACAGGGCAACTTTGCTCCAATATCCTGATCTTTAAGACTATCTACAAGCAATTTTGAGAGGAATAGGTGAGGTCTTAGGATGGTAAAGATAGGTGGGCCTTGACTTGTTTCTAGAGTTGTACTTGTAGTTTTGTAGGAATTTGCAAGACAAAGAGAGTTGTTCCCTTAAGCCCTTAAATATTGTACTCCAGCTGATTTATTTCCTGATTATTTGTAAGAGGACCTGGGGAATTGCTGAGAAGAAAGGTCAATTTTTGAAAAGGAGAATTGATGTTGGATTTTGCTTTAAGACTAATTTCTATTCTTTCATCTTCATAAGGAGTTCCTTAAGGCTGGTCATTATAATTGTTTTCTTTTCAATTTGATCCTCCCATAGGTACCAGTATGACAGCTGCTTATGATGAGAGCTCTCAATTTTTTTCCCTTTTAAATACAGCCAATTGTAAGTATCTATTGCCTGGCCATTGATAAGTAGGATCTTATATTAATTTAAAAAGGTTACTCAAACCAATAAGCATTTTGTGGTTTACCCAAAGATGTTAGAGGCATCTCACAAGAGAGTATATAGCCCTCACAAGATCAAGAAATTTTACTCCCAGATATAGTCTAAGAAGGTGAAAGCTCTTCCTTGCTACTGGCAGTAAGAATGGTGTAGTGAAAAAGGTGTCTCCAGCGTCCCACAAATAATGTGGGGCACCTCCTGCTGTAAATATGCTAATCAATGCACTGGGCAGATGCTACTGGAATGGAATTTGTCCAGCATTAACAAGCAACAGAGGTTGATATGAAAAAGGCCCCTTGTGGACTGGTACCCCTTAAGAAAATCTCCCCTGGGAGCTGGCACAGCCAGACAAAGAGAGTGCTGCTTGTGACTTTGTGTCTCAGAATCCCAGTCTATTCAACTGGCCACCTGATGCACCTTTCAGATGTCAGAGACCACAGAGAATATTCCCACTGGACACAAGGCCAAGCTCTAGGGACATAGAAAAGTATGGAAGACAAAAACCTTCTCCCGTTTTACATAGAGAACCCACAGCTGAGTTTGACTGAAGAAACAGTGGTCTGGTGAGAATGGTTAACTCACCAGCCTGTGAGCCTGGCTCAGAGAGCAGGCTGATAGGGACTCTGCCTGCATTCTTCCCTATTTCTTCCTCCTTATGACAAACAACACAATAGACAGGCAAACAGACACACACACACACACACACACACACATACACATACGCACACGCAACAGTGACCATCTTTGAGAGAAGAATCCACAAGTGTTGCTAAGTCCAAGGAACTTAGTTCCACAATTATTTTCTCCTGCTAATCTAAACTGAGTGAGAGAGAGAGAGAAAGAAGGCACTCTCACCACTTCCCTTTGAAAGAGACCTTGGGGTCAGAGATCAGGAGGCTGACATGTAAGAAATCTTACCTTCTGCTGGCCTTTGTCACATGTCCCAGGATCTCTCAGCTGCAGCAGCCTCAGAGTGGGAAACAGGTCCAGCCAGCCCCCTGGCTGACTCACCAACCACTGGGGGGGGGGAAATTTCCCCCTCTTTCCCACTTGAGTTGTTGTGGCTGGACTAATCAAATTGACACAAGACAGATTAACAGGAGGAAAGGAAACAAATTTAAATTCATGCACATGGAGGTCCCATAGAAATGGAAACCTAAGAAGTGGCCAAATCAGGCAGCTTTTATACTTTCTCTGCAAGTTTTGGCTGCTAGATCCTAGGGTTCTTTTAAAAGGTTATGAATTTTCAGGTCTTTGGTAATACCAGCTAGTTGTCTTATTTCTGTGATGGTAAGTAGTAGGTCACAGAAATTTAAATACTCTTAACAGTCAGTTGGTCCCTTTTTATTCCTCCTGTTGTACAAAATCTTTAAAAATCTTTTGAATCCCGAGATGCATGAAATTTCAAGTTTCAGTTTCAAATCCCCCACTGCTCTGACCTTATGGGTTATTACTGGGAAGATGGATGTCCTCAGAAGCTGAATTCATAGGTATCTGCTTTCCTCTCCAGGGTGTCACAATCAGCCTCACAGGGATAGGGTTGGCCCTCACGCCCTCATGTGTGATGGTGGCAGGATCACTGGGACTGGACCCTACACTCTGAGGGCATAGAAACAATGCTTTGGCATACTAGTTCACCAGGGCACTGAGCTATGTCCAGCCTGATTCTATGGGCATTTTATAGTTAGTGAGGAGCTTGCTAACTTCCTGGGTATTTTAGGCAGGGAAGGCACTAGGTGTTCAGGCTGTTTATGTAGGACCATTGTATCTTTTGCCACCATGTGTTGCCGTGGCCCACAATATCCCACAGGATTGGGGGAGGAGGTGCAACAGCAGCAATGTTTGTAGCAAGAGAGGGACCAGAGGCCTTGGGTGTACCTGCCTTCCTGAGGCTCCATGCTTTCCTGAGCCAGGGTGCCCTAATTGTACTCATTACTACGGAAGTCCTGAAAATACAGAGGAAGGGAGTCTCCTTTTTCTAAGGGAGTCCCCTCCTTTATCTGGTAGTGCACGCTTGGACAGGGTTGTCACCTGTATGTCCCAGCCTTTAACTAATGAAAATCTTAGCCAGTTTTCCTAACAGTTATACCTGAAATCTAACACCCTCCGGGGGAATTCACCATCTGTGGGGCACTGATGGGTAGAAGACATGTCCACAGAAACTCAAATCAGCTCGGATGAGCATTGCTCTGAGGTTTGTGAAAACTCTGGTTGTCCCCTTCAGAGTTAGCACTATAGGATAGGAAGCATCTTTGTAGGTGGTACACTGCAGCACAAATGCCAGCAAGTGGTGGGCCTCCCCCAGGGAGAATTACCCAGGAGAGCTAAGGGGCAACTCCACATTCCTGCTCATGATGCCTGTTGTTATGACTTTGTTAAATTAACATGTGTTAAGTGGGGCAGGGTGCCAGATGGCTGGTGAGTTGCAGTTCAACAACAGACCACAAGAGAAATTGAAATAGTGAAGTAATTACTCAGAGGCTCTGGAGGAAGGACACAGTACACCTGGAGGGCCCACTGGGGACATCAAGGTGAATGCAGAGAGAGAGAGACAGGACCTGGAGCACATGCCTTTATTAGGGTCATGGGTGTAGTGCTTTGGGGTTCCTGGACCAAGGCTGGATTGGTCAATTCAAGCCAGAAGAGTGGCGTCTGGTGAGTTTCTTTGGGGTCTTATCTAAGGGGAATGAAAAGGGAAGGCCCTGGGAGGCCACGGGGGTTGTTGATCAGAAGGGCTGTTGGGGGAGTCATATTAGGAACTTATTCACTTGTGACTCTGTGGGCAGCTGTCTAGGACATGTGCTTGCATGAGGGGCTAATGTCAGCTAAGGTCCCTGCAGGTCAGTTTGCTAAACAAAATGGATTCAAGGCAGCAATACTGTGAAATGTGTTGATCTAAGACAAATAGACTGCATATATTTCTCCAGCAAAGATGGAATTATTCAGGGTCAGCAGAGAATTGCAATTTGAGGTCTGCATACTTGGGGAGGTACCTGAAAGCTCCTGCATAGCAAGGGAAGTAGAACTCCTTTATGAGGGGAAAAGGATGTTGGGACGAACTGTTGTAAACAAAGAGGCCATGGCTTCTTATTGGCTGGGTCCTCGTCAGGAAGGAAGAGGATCTTTCTTCCTCCTGTAGGGCTCTGCTACTGTTGGAGGGTGTGCGAGCGCCCCCTGCTGGTCTCCTGGCTCTATTTAATGCAGGTGTCTGTTTATTATTTACAAGCTCAACTCTTGACAAGGACAAAACAGCAATAATCAAAGCTGTAAAAATATAATATTTATTCTGGACAACATTAAGTTTGCCTAAGTGTAGTGACAAATGCAATTTCAAAAGTGCATTAAGCCTTTAAAAACTTATCCTCCTGAAAGCCCTGCTTCCCTTTGTACAATCCCTATGTCTTCTCGATCTCTCAACTATTTTCGGGGGCTGGAGGAAACAGGTGAAAAATTGGTAGAAGGCTATGATACTTAGCTGTAGTTGCTATAGGTCTGAAATACCTTAAAAGAGAGATAATTATTTAACTTTGGACTAAAAGTAGATGTATATACTCCAACATACTCGAGCCAAATTCTGTGGTTCAAGCTATGTGTCTATAAAACACTACTTGTTTTGGTATTTGGCTTTTGACAGCTTTTAATCCAACTTCTCCTTCTTCTATTTCTGCCTCACAACTGGGCAAGATGGTAAGAAAGTCTAGGTGCTCCTTACTTTAGAGCAGGTGGAAAGTTCAATCCATGCATGGGAATCCTCATCTCAGCCCCACCCCTAACCATCATACAAACCCCAAGCCAGTCTCCTTCCCTTTTTCTTCAAGCTGTGTAGGACCTGCCTGGGAGCTGCTCTGCCCTCCCCAGAAAGCCTCCATTATGTGAGTAATAAACATGTTTGTACCCTCTTTGAATGTGTGTGTCATTATCAGTCTGGACATCCAAACAAAATTTTGAATGAAAGTTCCTCCTCTATCTTCAAGTTGGCTACAACAGAATGTTGCCCTCATATCCTTTTTTGAAATGCTGTCGACTGAAATTTGAGGTCCTGGCTGGAGGCTGGTAGTTCCCCTTCCTGAACAGCTTATTATGTCCACACATCAATCACTTCCCTTGGTATCTCACACTCAAAGCACTATGCAGCAGCTAAAATTGCCCGAGGGTCGGGTATCAGACAACTAGGGATACTCTTATGCCTTTATGTCTGATAACTTATTTAAATTAGCCAACCCACAGGGAGCCCACAACACCTAGCTAAGGACAGCCCACTTGCCGTGTACAAGCTGCCCCCTAGAGCTTCAACTTGCTCTTACCCTGTCCCAGGTGCAACCTCTCATTTAACCCTGCCTGGCAGCCTTCTCTTGTTTGGGACTGCAAGTTATTAAAAAGTTCTGTCTTTTATCTATCTTAGAGTCATTGTGTTGTGTCCCACCATTAAAGTAATCTTTAAAACTTATCGAACAATTGGCATTACAGACAGCACGTCTAGGCCATTATGGCTGATATATGAGCAGCTTTGTAGGAGGATATGCTCTTGGGTTATTATGGGTTCCAGACCACTGAAAAAATGGCTTGGGGCAAAACTTCCACTTGTTGGTGAGCTTTAGCCTTGATGCTGTGTCTGCTGGTAGTAGCTGCATCTCTCCTTTCCTAAATTTTCTGGGTGTCAGAATATCCTAAATGAATACTGCTGATTGGCTAAACTCTGGGGGCCATATGCAGCTCAGGTAGGGGCTCACCTTAGGGCAATCTGAGTGACAGGCCACTTAGCCGCACTTTCTAGGTCTGGGCATTCTGGTTGTTACTGACCAAACTTGGGTCAGCTCACCAGTGCACAGCAATGCCAATCTACTGACATCAGGTTGTGGTGAAGGAAAGTGCAGGGTTTATTGCAGGAGCCAAGGAAGGAGTGTGGGTGACTCATGCTCAAAAGACCCAAACTCCCTGATGAGTTTCAGGGGAGGGTTTTTAAAGATAGAGTGAGGGAGAGAGCTGCAGGGTCTGTGATCAGCTCATGCACAATTCTCTGTCTGATGGTGAGGTAAAAGTGTGGTGTCACAGGGGTTAACATCATCAATACTCAGGCTCCAGCTGGTCTGGGGGCTACATGCTCATGGTCATGATGCAGTTAGCTTCTTCCTTCTGGTGCAGGTTTTAGTATCTGCAAAACAGCTAAGGACTGTGCATCAGACACTGTTATCCATGTCCTTCATGGAGGAACTAAAGTTTATGTGACTCTGCTATGTGGGTGATCTATTGTTTAAATTGTTACCAGTTCTCCTGACCCAACTGCTATCTTTTGTTACTACATGTTCACGTTCTTGCAGTCATTAAATCTTCAGACCGGTTTTTATGACTCAAGGGAGGCCTGGAAGACTAAAGCTTTTCTACAAACAAGAGGCAAGTGGGGGCGGTCCACACCCAGAAGGCCTCATGAGGTTGTGCTCAGTTATATGGTATATTTCTAGTTGCAGCCTGTATTTGGCAGAGGTTTATCCCAAGGGCCTATCACCTCTTGGGTGTCAGTACTTCTGTAATATTATTTTGGGCAGAACTTTAGTTTATCCATGTATTCTAGGTAACCCCTGTGGAGAAAGGTGTTGGCTGGACCTGCCCACCATATAGAAGTGGCACCTGGGTCTCCTTGGCAATGTTATGCAGCTGGAGGTGTTACTGACCAGGGTTCTTGGGCTCCTTAATCAATAGAAAGTGATCAGAGGCCAGACAAGAAATTTAGGCAAGGCTTTACTGGGGCCCCTGCTGCATCATGGAGGAGAGAGAACAAACAACAGATTTCCTTGCTTGCTCCCTCCCTGAGGGGTGTGAGCTGGCTCCTTATAAGGAGTGAAGGTAGGGGTGTGACCAGGAGTCGTGTCGGATGGGTGGCTCAGGTGTTGTGCCCACCCCTTGTTGGTGGTGTGTGCAGGGGGCATGTGCAGTACCCTGCTGTTGCTCCTGACCCCCTGCTTTTGCTCCAGGCTCTTTAAAAGTGGCAATTGGGATTTTTGGTCTCTTTGTATCTTTTGTCTAGAATTTGCCCTAACTGCACAAGCATGCAGTTGTTTTTTGTCCCATATAGTTTCCTTGTATTTTGTTGCTTGAGGAGAGGTGTATCCAGGTGCAAGCATTGCAGCACAGTAGCAAAGGGTCCCAGGTCGCAGCCTGTCTCATTGCCCCCTGAGAGACTACATGCCCTATTCTTAAGGGGTAATGGGCCGAAGCTCTCTTCTTCTGAAACTTCTTCCTGCTGGACAAGGGTTGCAGACCCTAGCCTACCCTAGAGGTATAGAAGTCCCTCTCTGATTGTTCCAAGGACCTATAGGGACCTGGGCCACTTTCTGCTGGAATGAGCTGAATTCCTTGAGTCATCATAAGCCTTACTTCAAACTGTTGGAGCCTAAAGACACAAACTTAACCAAAAGGTTAAACAACAAGGGCAGGGACTTCTTTGGTGGTGTAGTGGTTAAAAATCCGCCTGCCAATGCAGGGGTCAGGGGTTCAAGCCCTGGTCCGGGAAGACCCCACATGCTGCGGAGCAACTAAGCCCATGCACCACAACTACTGAGCCTGCATTCTAGAGCCTGTGAGCCACAACTGCTGAGCCCACACACCACAACTATTGAAGCCCAGGGGACTAGAGCCCATGCTATGCAACAAGAGAAGCCACCAGAATGAGAAGCATGTGCACTGCAATGAAGAGTAGCCACTGCTCACCGCAACTAGAGAAAGCCCGCATGCAGCAGCAAAGACCCAACACAGCCAAAAAATAAATATAATTTTAAAAAACATGTAAACAAACAAGGGCTACAAATGAGAAGAACAGTAGCCACTAAAGGGCCTGGAAAGGGAAGGAACAAGGTTAACTTTGGGCTTGCTTAACTGTTGACCAGACAAGGGAGGCGACATCGCCCCTGCCAAATTTATGAAGCCACTCTGCCTGGGTGTATGTTTCCTTAATATTAATTTTACATGTCCTGTTGCATTGATCCAAGTGCAGCAGTAAGTATTACTTGTCGCACAGACTCTACCTTGTTCTGCCGGAAGGTAATCAACAGCCAGACAGTTGTCAAGAACCACATCAACCAAGGAAACAAGAGAGGTGCCAAGTCCCATTAAGGCTTCAAATAAGAGCCAACCCACTACAGCATTTTACTTATTTGTTGATGGTGCCTGTCTTTTGAATAGATATCTCAGATCTTCCACTGGCTCACAGGTGTATTGTTCTTCTGTTGTGACCTGTGGGGCTTCTGGAGGTAAAAGCTTTAGTGTGGACAAATGTACCCAACAAGATGTCCCTTGAGTTTGACAGCAGTGGAGGTGGTTAAAATTACTTTATAGGGGACCTTCCATTTTGGCAATAGTTGGTCTTCGGGGATCCAACTTTCCAGGTTTTAAGAACTTGGTCCCTGGGGTTTATTTGTGAAGGGACTGCTCCTTCCTCTGTATTTTTAGTGGGAGCTGGCAGTGTTTTGTGGGCATAGTCCTGATTGCCTTCTGAACTTGTCCTAGATTAGTAATATATCTCAGGCCCTGGTTCACCTCCATCCAGTACAATGTAGTAGTAAGAAAAGGCCTCCCATATCATTTCAAATGGGCTAAGTCTCAGACCACTCCTGGGGGCTACACAGACCCTGAGGAGTACAAGTTGGTCCAGGTTCATGAGTTTTTTGGCAGAGCTTTGCTAAGGTTTTCTCTAAAGTATGGTTCATTTTCACCACCTTCCCTGAAGACTGGGGGTGTCAAGGGGTGTGTAGCTTGTAGCCTATCCCTAGGGCTGTTGTGAGCTGCTGTGTGATTTTGGCTATAAAGGGTCCGTTATCGCTCTGGAGGGACTTTGGAAGTCCACACTGAATAATTATTTCTTTAAAAAGGGACTTACAGGCTCCCATAGCCTTTGTAGATCAGGTGTGGAAGGCTTCAACTCATCCTATGAAAGTATCGACAAACACCAGAAGATATTTATATCCTGATCATGGGGGCATTTGGGTGAAATCTAACTGCCAGTCTTCCCCTGGGATACGTCCCTTGGCATTGAATTGCCCTGAGTAACGAAGGAGGGATTGGATGGGTCTGTGGGTTATTACAGCCACACAGATCACAGGCAAGTGTTACTTGTTTTTACTGTTCTTTTAAGCCCCTTCCCTGAAAAAGCCTTTTGCATCAAGTCCCATAGTACATCCCTCCCATAGTAGGCGGCATCATGTAAACTCTTAGTGAGTTTCCACTGTCGGGCCAGTAGGATTAGAACTTTATCCTCCTTTTTATACACCCTGTGCTTCCCTTCTCATACCCCATTTTTTTGCATTTTCTTGTTCCTGTGGGGAATACTGGGGAAGGCTAGGGAGTTCAGGGGGGGCAATTACTAGAGCCATAACTTGTTCATGTTCCTGCAATCATGATACCTGTTTTGCAATTTGATCAGCTTTGCTGTTCCCTTGGCTCACTCACAAAAGATCCATCCCTCTGATGGCTTCTACAGTATATTACTGCTACCTGGGTTGAAAGCTGCACTGCTTCTAAAAGAGCCAGAATCACATCTTTATGTTTTATGGGGGAATTTCTAGTGGTTAACATTCCTCTTTCTTTCCAAATGGCAGCCTGAGCCTGTAGCACATGCAACCCATAATTAGAGTCAGTAAAAATATTTAATTTCTTATCCTTCCCTAATTGCAAAGCTCTCATCAACGCAATTAGTTCAGACTTCTGGGCTGACATCTGGCGTAGCAGGGCCTTGGCTTCTATAACTTCATCTAGACTAACTATGGCATACCCCGCCTTTCGGGATCCCATTTCTACAAAACTGCTCCCATCAGTAAACCATTCGACCTCAGGGCTGTCAAGAGGCTCATCTAGAAGATCAGACCTGCTGGAGTAAGTTTGCTCTATGGTCTCAATACACGGATGCACTGAGTCTCCACTCTCGACTGCTGGAAACTAGTTGCCGGGTTCAGGGTTTTGCAAACCTTTTTTTTTTTTTTTTTTTCTGTACGTGGGCCTCTCACTGTTGTGGCCTCCCCCATTGTGGAGCATAGGCTCCGGACGCGCAGGCTCAGCGGCCATGGCTCACGGGCCCAGCCGCTCCGCGGCTTGTGGGATCTTCCCGGACTGGGGCACGAACCTTCGTCCCCTGCATCGGCAGGCGGACTCTCAACCACTGCGCCACCAGGGAAGCCCGGTTTTGCATACCTTTAAGGGAATGTCAGGGGTACCCTTTAGGAGGGCCTGATATCTTGTTAACCTTGCTCCAGTCAACCAGTGATGTTCTTTGACTTCTGGCACAGATTATACCTGATGAGGGGTTAACATCTAAGTGTTGTCCCAGGGTGAGCTTGGAAGCCTCACTAACCAACAGGGCTGTGGCTGCTACTGCCCGCAGGCAGCTTGGCCATCCCAGGGCCAATGAGTCAGAAGACGGTGGAGTAGAAGGACACAGAGTTTGCATCTTATCACAACTAGGGCACCTACCAGGCATTGGTGGGGGACCTCGGACACCTAAAGGGATGGAAGGAATTCCAGCATGACTGGCTAGGATGTGGAGGGGAAGAAGGGGGGCAGGAAAGGTTGAGGCGTGATGGGACCAGGCACCCCTCCCTGTGGGGCAGCGGTGCGGAGGAGAGGGGTTCCCACACGTGGAGGGGCCCAACCACGTTGTGGGGATTGGTGGGGATGGAGAGAGACCTTTGGGGGATCGGGAGATCAGAGGGGAACACAGCTAGCATCTCCCCAACCAGCTTGGGCCTCGGCAAACCTGCTGGGGTCCTGGGCCTGAACCTCAGCCCTCTGGGGCCCCCTCCAGCCATGAGAGTCCTGAGCCTGAGCCCTGCCCACCCCCCCTCCCGCAACACCACCAAGGCCTTTTATGAACTTTTATTTCTAATTTTATTTAATTTTTATTCTTTTAAAATTTTATTTTATTGTCTTATTCTTTGTTATTGTTCTGCTCCTTTTTGTTAGTTGTTTTGAAAAGTAAGCCACTGGTCTCTGATCTGGTCCCAACTTTTGGGTCAGATTCTTAGTGCTGTCCCTGATGTCTCACGAACATATAGGGTAAAGGGCTTGTCCAAATTTGGAAGCCCCAGTGCTGGAACTCTATTCAACTCAGTCTTTAGAGTCTCAAAGGCCTGACGGTGGTTCTCATTCCATTGAAGGGGTTCCCTTTCTCCTCCCTTTAGAGCCTCATATAAGGTTTTTTCTATAAGGCCATAAGTTGGAATCCAGATACAACAGAACCCAGCCATCCCAAGGAAGCCTCTGAGTTGTCTCTTTGTGGTTGGAGATGGTAATGCACAAATTGCTGTTTTCGGATCTATGGCCAGGGCTTGTGCCCCTGGGCTCAAAACAAATCCTAAATATTGAACCTGTTGCTGTAAGATCTGAGCCTTGGTTGGAGAGATTTTATATCCCCTTTTTGCCAGAAAATTTAGGACCCTAAGAGTATTGTGATCTGAATCTTGTTTGGTCTCACTACTTACCAATAAGTCATCAACATATTGTAACAGGGTTCCCTTCTCAAGGCTCAGTTCCCTCAGTTCTCTTGCTAACATGTTTCCAAAAAGATGGGGGCTGTCCTGAAAACCCTGTGGAAGCACTGTCCAGGTATACTGGGTAGCCTCTAGGGTGTCAGTGTCCATCCAATTCAAAGGAAAAAAGATATTGAAAGTCTGGATGTAGGGGAATACAGAAAAAATGTATCTGTGAGGTCCAAAACAGAGAAATGCTGAGCAATCCCTGGCACTTGGGTGAGGCAGCCTTATTCACTGCTCGTAAGTCTTGCACAAACCAACACTCTCTGTTAGGCTTCTGAGTGGGGAAGATTGAGTGTTGCATGGGGATTGGCAGGGCCTAATGAGTCCGTGTTTTAGGAATTTGCTGAGCAGTGCTTGGATTCCCCTCAGGTCCTCAGGTTTTAAAGGATATTTTCTCTTCCAGGCGTATTTTTCCCCAGGCGTTAACCTTATTTTTATCAGGGGAACACAGTTTGCTTTTCCTGGCACCAAGGTATTCCAAACTGCAGGATCTACTTGTTCTCTAATTTCTTGGGGGAGGTCTTGGGGAATATTTTGATGCCCAACACGTGGGTCATCTGGGGCTCATAATAGATGGCATTCTCTGTTTGGATTCTTTACCTCCTTGGACTTCACCCTGTCCTAAGAATAGACTAGGTCCTAACTCATTTAGCAAATCTCTCCCGAGGAGAGGGACAGGACATTCTGACATATATAGAAAGGAGTAATAACAATGGACTCCACTCTGCAGGCAAGGGGAGACATAAATCGCCTTACTTTTGGGTGTCCATCAACTCCCATCACAGTAGAGTCATGGAGAGAGGGCCAGCCGGCCAAGCCAGAACAGAGCAGACAGCTCCACTGTCTTCAAGAAATTCAGTTCTCCTACCTGACACATAGAGGGTGACCCAAGGCTCTGTGGGAGTAATGAGGATGGATTGAGTGGGATCCAGAGCAGGGCAGTTGCTCGGGGCCAGTCATTCGGTGTGTGGGAATCTTGCATCTGAGAGATTCACAAGGAACTGGGGCCGGTCAGTGTTGCCCTTCAGGCATCCTACTGGAGGGCGCTCAGGACATTCTCCCTCCCACTGCCCCCCTTTCCGACAAAAAGCACACTGGTTCGGGGCCCAGGCAGCTTCTTGGTGGTCTGTCCAGCCTTCTCAGCCCTCCAGGGTCCCCTCGAGGTGGTGCGTGGATCAGAACAGCCTAAAGCTGCATTTTCTTTATTAGCCTCTTACCGTTATTGGCCTCCTCCATTAAGTCTCGGTTGTTATAGGCCTTGAAGGCCTCCTCTACCAAGGTTTACAATGGGGTTTGGGGCCCAGCCTCAAGCTTTTGTAATTTTCTCCGGCATCAGGAGTAGCCTGGGTGACAAAATGTATGGCCAAGAATGTCCTTCCTTCTGAGAACTCAGGGTCTGTATTGGTGTACCTCCTGAATGCCTCTTTCACCAGGCTCAGGAAGACTGAAGGGTTTTCATCTTTTTTCCTGTGTAACCTCTCAGACCTTATCATAATTTACAGCCTTCACCTTACACCTTTTCATTCCTTCTGATAGACAAGTAATACAATGTTTCATCCTAACCTGGCCTACACGATCTTCATAGTCCCAGTGTGGATCATGTTCTGGGATTGTATCCCCATCCACCTGATAAATTTGGTGGTGTGCATTGGTGGCCAGTAGGCCATCTGTGTGTTCTCTGTCCTTTCTTAGTATATGTTCCTTTTCATCCAGGGTGCAACAGTGGGCCAGAATAACCATGACGGCCTAACAGGTGAGAATGTCAACGCCAGCCTGATAAATTCATCCCTAAACTTGTCAACGTTTAGAGACAACCTGACAAACCTCTCCTCACAGATTAACCCAGTTAGTTTAGGATCTCTCTTTGGGATGTTCCAGAGGCCCTTTGAAGCCCCCCAAAGTTAACTGGAAGTCAAGAGAATTTCAATTAGAATTTGATATTTGGGAAGTCTGTCAAAAAGTTTAAAAAGTTTTAAAACACCCAGTCAGTTAGGATCATAGTTTGCTGTGAAACAATATTTATTCCTTGAGATAAGGTGGGGGGGAAAATCAAAAGTAAATATAGATCACTTAAAGGCACAAGAACTCACACGATCTGTTATCAAAAGCAGCATTCCAGGACAACTTCGTTCTCTTATGAGAGAGAGAAACCAAATCCAGTCTTGCATCAGCCTACGCTTAATAAAATCCATTTACCTAATTAAATTTAATCCAACCTTAGAAAATCCTGACCACATACAAAATTCTTTTCTCAATGTTCCTCTTCCACAAGCATTCTGCAACTTTCTGTAGCCATACTTTGTCCTTTATTCTTTCCCCATTCAGAAATAGCCAGCTCTAGGACAAAATCACACTTTTCCCTTTAACAAAATATATTTCCATTCCTCATACCTTCTTTTCTGAAAACACACATCCTACTTTGCTTAAGCAACCATGAACTGTCTTTTACAGTAGCATTCTGTAGATTGGTAGAGAACATCTCAAGGCGGCACCAAACAGCTTTAGTTTCTCTCTCACAAGAAGACAAGAGTAGATAAATTTAGACCTGTTTAGCAATTAAGGTTCCAATATTTTATCTTATTTGAAATCGCCTGGATATTTAATTAATTCCTACCATTTAGCTTAGTTTCAGATTTACCAAAACTTGGAGAGACTGTTTCAGATGGAAGTTTCCAAAACATAATTATTCCTATAGAGTTTACCAGAAAGTTCTTATCCCAGTTACATTTACTTAAAAATTTAATCATATCAGGTTATTTTCCCTGTTGACAGATTTTATAACAGAAACAATATGCACTTATTGACTTCTAGTAACCCTAGATACAGTGAAAGCATTGCACTTAGCGTTGATGACTCTAAAGACAGATCTGTGTTAATTAAACCCACAAGTTTAAACCAGACAAACCAATTTCTACAGAACCAGAGATCTCATAGTTTTCCTGCTTGAATTTAAAATGGCCTTTTTTTCCCTCAGTCTCGGGGACTACAGATGAGTCAGGTAGTCCCTGAGAGCCCTGGCAGAATAGTGTATTGCAAGAGCAGAGGAAGGAAAAATGCAAGCTCTTGTCTTTTCTTTCTGTTCTTTAAAATCCCACTAAGTAACCCAAGGCTGGAGTCTCAGGCAATGTGGGCTGGGTTTGTATTTCAAGGCTCAAGTGCTCCACTATGCCCACAATATCAGTAGAGACTTGCAGGAGCAGTTGGACGGACAAAACTACATCACGAACAAAGATACAAATCACAGACACAAACAAGAAGTTTTCAACATAAAGGGGACGGGAATGCAGGTGTCAGGATCAAGGGAGAGGTAAAGGGAGGGGAGAGAGGAAAGACTGAAAAAGAGAAAGAGACAGAAAGAGGGAGATTTCAGTTTCAACCCACCCCCTGCAGGTGTCTATTCAGGCACCAACCTGTGCTCTTCCACAAAGGGCCAGTGAAGGAGGGAACACCCTATCCACTGGCCACCAGGGCAGTCAAGCCTGGACATACAGCCGGTTGTATGTCGTCTGTGGGTCCCCAACCCACAGGTGTGACTCTCACCCATACATACACTAGTATATAGAAATCTGCCACTTCAGTCCATTCCCAGTGGGAGTTCTCTTGGTGGCAGGAAAATAAAGGTGAGAATATTGGGACGATCAGACTTCCAGCCACTACACGATATGAGGTTTGAACCTCTATCACTCTCAAAAATCTCCGATCAGGGAGAAACCACTGGACCAAGGTGTGAGCTGTGAGGCGAGCCTCTCCCACCTTTGCTTGTCACCCGTCAAGGTGAACCATTGTCAGCCAGAGGGAGGAGGTCTCACAAGCTGAGAGGAATGATGCTGTAGCTGCCTGACGTCCACTCTCTTGGAAGGAAAGGACAGAAGTAAGAGAGGACAGAAGAGAGGACAGAGAGAGAAGTAGAGAGATTTCAGGAGAGGGAAAGGAACAAAGGGGAAAGGGAAAGTGGTGCGGGAAAAGGGACAAGGGGAGGGGGAAAGCATTGCCTGAATGAGGGTACTGAGGCCCCCAGGGGCCAGGAAGGCAGACTTACCAAACTTGCTGACTCTGAAACAAGAGGTTCAGGTGGCCGCTTGTCATGCACTGGGAAGCAGCATTCAGTGGTCCTGGAGGTGCCCAGATCCTCTCCTGGGAAGGGGACGATAGTCCCTTCGTGGTGTTGCCACAAAGTATGTCACCAATCAGTGTTCTTGACCTCCTTAACCAATAGAAATTGATCAGAGGCCAGGTGAGAAATTCAGGCAAGTCTTTATTGGGACTCCTGCTGCAGCAGGGGGAAGCGAGAACAACATGTTCCCTTGCTTGCTCACTCCGAGGGGCGTGAGCTGGCTCCTTATAAGGAGTGAGGGTGGGGGTGTGTCCAGGGGTCGGGCAGGAGGGGTGGCTTAGGAGGTGTGCCCACCCCTTAGGTTGTGTTGTGTGCAGGGGGCATGCGCAGTACCCTGCTTTTGCTCCCAACCCTCTGCTTTTGCTCCAGGCTCTTCAAAAGTGGCAGCTGGGTTTTTGGTCTCTTTTGTCTAGAATTTGCCCTAACTGCACATGCATGCAGTTGTTTTTTGTCCCCTATAGTTTCCTTGTATTTTGTTGCTTGAGGAGAAGCATGTCCAGGTGCAAGCATTGCAGGACTGTTACCAAGTCCAAGCTTGCTCTGCTCGCCACATGACAGGCCAATAAATCAGAGATGAGGCACTTTAGTTCAGCATTCAGGCAGAGGGGCTGGGTTCCCTGAGTCAAGGCATTATGCATAATTACAATAATAAAAACAACAAAAAGCAAAGGTTAAAGTCAAAGAAACAGATCCAACATAGAGTCCGATTTACTTCTTCCCTGTTACGATTCCCCACTCTCAATGTCCATTCCACAATCTTGTGGAAAAACAGTGACAACTGATCTAACTGCTCCATCAGATAGAGCTTTCTGGGAGCATCCGCCATCAGTGCCAGTGTTCCGAATGTTGAGATTTGTCTTTTGCTCCTCTTTGGAAGTGTCTACTTTACACCTGTTGACTTAAAAAAAAATTCACACCCTGAAAGTTGAGAGTTATTGGGAATTTTGAGGGTTTCAAGCCCATGAGGCCACATCTGCAGTTAAGGAAATTAGCATTTTTCTATGTATGGGAAGATGCAAGGCTCTGGGCTCACTGAAATCATTCCTTTGATATGCACCACAGCTATCTGGGGCCTGGATCCTGTATTTTCATATCCTGAGTGTCCTCAGGGATCATCATAAGGAGTGGCTCCAGTCTGATGGCTGCTAGATGGCAGGTATTCTCCTTCCTGAGTTTCATCAGGGTTCACTGGCTCACATTGGAGGGATGCAATCGCTGGTGACTGGTCCTCTCCTCTTGGTCAGGAATTTGACTAATATTTGGGAGACATTTTGTGATCAAATTTTCTCCCACAGTGCTGGGATGCTCATCCCAGGTCAGGTGAAAATTCTTTTTTTGTTTGTTTGCTTTTGTTTTTGTTTAAGTATTTTACAACTTTATTGGAGGATAATTCCTTGACAATGGTGTGTTGGTTTCTGCTTTATAACAAAGTGAATCAGTTATACATATACATATGTTCCCATATCTCTTTCTTCTTGCGTCTCCCTCCCTCCCACCTCCCTATCGCACCCCTCCAGGCGGTCACAAAGAACCGAGCTGATCTCCATGTGCTATGCGGCTGCTTCCCACTAGCTATCTACCTTACGTTTGGTAGTGTATATATGTCCATGCCTCTCTCTCGCTTTGTCACAGCTTACCCTACCCCTCCCCATATCCTCAAGTCCATTCTCTAGTAGGTCTGTGTCTTTATTCCTGTCTTACCCCAAGGTTTTTCATGACATTTTTTTCCTTAAATTCCATATATATGTGTTAGCATACAGTATATGTCTTTCTCTTTCTGACATACTTCACTCTGTATGACAGACTCTAGGTCTATCCACCTCATTACAAATAGCTCAATTTCGTTTCTTTTTATGGCTGAGTAATATTCCATTGTATATACGTGCCACATCTTCTTTATCCATTCATCCGATGATGGACACTTAGGTTGCTTCCATCTCCTGGCTATTGTAAATAAAGCTGCAATGAATATTTTGGTACATGACTCTTTTTGAATTATGGTTTTCTCAGGGTATATGCCCAGTAGTGGGATTGCTGGGTCATATGGTAGTTCTATTTGTAGTTTTTTAAGGAACCTCCATACTGTTCTCCATAGTGGCTGAACCAATTCACATTCCCACCAGCAGTGCAAGAGTGTTCCCTTTTCTCCACACCCTCTCCAGCATTTATTGTTTCTAGATTTTTTGATGATGGCCATTCTGACTGGTGTGAGATGATATCTTATTGTAGCTTTGATTTGCATTTCTCTAATGATTAATGATGCTGAGCATTCTTTCATGTGTTTGTTGGCAGTCTGTATATCTTCTTTGGAGAAATGTCTATTTAGGTCTTCTGCCCATTTTTGGATTGGGTTGTTTGGTTTTTTTCTATTGAGCTGCATGAGCTGCTTCGAAATTTTGCAGATTAATCCTTTGTCAGTTGCTTCATTCGCAAACATTTTCTCCAATTCTGAGGGTTCTCTTTTGGTCTTATTTATGGTCCCCTTTACTGCACAAAAGCTTTGAAGTTTCATTAGGTACCATTTGTCTATATTTGTTTTTAATTCCATTTCTCTAGGAGGTGGGTCCAAAAGGATCTTGCGGTGATTTATGTCATAGAGTGTTCTGCCTAGGTTTCCTGTAAGAAACGGCACCAAAGACGGAGGAGAGCTTAAGCAAGCTTTACTTGGGGACGTTCCCGGGCGAGGTTCACTGGTCCGAGACAAAGGGGCCAGAGAAGTCGCGACCGGGTGTGGGCGCGAACAAAATTTATAGGGGTGGACGCAGGGGAGGTGCTTGCCTTGTGAAGCAGCCCCTTTTTGGTAATCTCTCCGGTGTTGTGGCAATGTCAGGTGTCAGTTGCATCAGCCTCAGAGCCATTAGTTCTGCCCCTCGGGGAGCGGGAAGACTTGTGGCAATGTCGGGTGTCGGTTGCATCAGCCTCCTTGGCGGGGGTTCCGACTAGCTCCCTGGGCCGTTCCCCGGACCTGCTGGCCTTACATCCCGACTTCTTTGGTGTAATGGGTTGACGTTTGGTCTCTGGCTACTTCCTGCTGTGCGGGGGCGCTGGAAGGGAGTTGTGCGGCCAACGGTCCGTAGGTTAGGGGAGGGCAGCAGCGGGGGTGTTCTGTGGGTAATAAGGTATATGGGTGGAGGAGCATCTGATTCACCGCCACCCGAGAGACTTCTTGTATGCAACTGAGGAGAAACCTGAGGAAACAGGGGCAAGCATGAATAGGATGCAGATTAGGATTAAGGGGCCTAGGATTGGCGTCAGCCAGGTATAGAGGATGGACCGCCACCAGTCGGGGGTGGGGGAGGTGGATAGTCACTGCCTGCATTGGAGTCCTTCTTTTAAGCGTCGGAGAGCATCCACATTGTCCTCAATGACCCCTGTCTCGTTGATGTAGTAGCAGCATTCTTCCTGTAGGAAGAGGCAGGTACCTCCTTTGTCGGCTGTCAGAAGGTCGAGGGTGTGTCGACTTTGGAGGGCAACTCAGGCCTCAGAGGTGATCTGGGGATGGAGGGAGGTGATAGAGGCAGCAGAGGCCTCGATGTTTAGCTGGAGTTTCTGTTCTAGGTCGCGGGATGGTGAGACTCTGTGTGTTAGGGCTCGTCCCCCGATGCCCACAGCGATGAGAGAGAGGAGGCGAGGGAAGTGCCTGCAACCATAGGGAGAAAGATGGCCCTTTCTGTCGGCTAGAGAGGTGTGTGGTGAGTGAGAGAAATTCGGCTTGGCCATATAATGTGAGTTGTGGAACAAGGGTGACGGCGATACATGGGAAGGGGAAGGAAGAGTTGACCTCTTTTGTAAGGGAGCCATTACACCAAAAGAACAGGCCTGGTGGGGCCCCCATTGGCGTAGTTACAGGGGGGGATGAGTTGCAAGGGAGTGCATCATTAGTTAAATTTGGGTGGCTGCCATTGCAAATTGTGAGGTTCTGTTTTTCTAAATCAAGAAATATGGGGACTCTTAAAGGGGCAAAAGGTAAGTTCTGGGAGGGAGAGGTAAGGGGTCCTTGGGGGTTTCCTTTAGCAGCCAAATATAGGGGTTTAGCAAGAAGAGCAAAGTTAGGGATCCAGTGCCGGAAAAATCCTATCAGGCCCAGAAAGGAGAGAATCTGGTCAGCTGTCTCTCGAGGTTGGAGGTCGTGGATGGCCTGGGTGCGGTCGGCTGTCAGGCTCTTTGTTGTGGGGGTAAGGTGGATTCCCAGGTAGGTTACTGAGGGTGTAGACATTTGGGCCTTGGCCGGAGAGACCCGATAGCCGCGAGAGCCGTGATAATCGAGGAGGTCAGCAGTATGCTGTTTTGAGAGGCTGAGAGATGGGCTACAGAGGAGGAGTTCATCCACGTATTGGAGGACTATACTGGGGGTGAGAGGGAAGGAAGCGTGGTCCTGCGCCAGAGCCTGTCCAAAGAGGTGGGCCAATTATTAAAGAGAATCGTGAGCAATCACGCACGACTGACCGGACAAATGTTGGTTTCCCTCAAGAACGTTATAAAGTGCATTACTATTTATGGCCACTAGAGGGCGAGGATGTAATTGATTGAGTAAGCAAAGGGGGGGAAAATCCCAGCAAGGTGATAGATTGTGATACGCTATTAATACTGCTGATCTAACTGTGTATAAAAACACTACATTCACCAAATATAGTCCGTGAAAATTGCACACCAGACATTTGTTACAATTTACATATTGGGCCTATAGATGTCTAATAATTTCAAAGAATTGAAATAATTCAGAGTATATTCTCCGACCCCAGATTGAAATTGAGCCAGAGATCAATAAAAAAAATTAGAAAAATAATTTATAGGTCGGGATATTAATAATTATATTTCTAAATCACCCACAGGTCAATGAAAAAATCACAAAAGCAATCATAAAATATTATGCTTTGATTAATAATGAGTTTGCTTATATAAAAGTTTGTGCGCTGGGTGGAAAGCAATGCTTGCAGAAAATTTTGTAGCTTGAAATGAATATATTAGAAAGTGAGAAAGTAATATTATTTCTGATACAATCACTAAATTCGGGTAATTACAAATGTACATTACATTACAAAATTGACAACAAATTTAGCCAAAAGAATATATGTGGAAGGAAATAACAAAAACAAGAACAGAAATTAATAAAAGAAAGCAAACATATAACAAGTAGAATAGGCAGAGGCTCGTTCTTTAATAGGATTAATAATTCAGGTAAACCTCTAGTATGTTTCACTGAAAAAATAAAATGGAGATTTCTCAACTAACCAATATCAAGAATGAAAAATGTACCATGAACAGCATTAGGCCATTCAATATAAAAATGTAGTTGAAATGTTTAACTTCCTAGAAAATACAAATTATCATAAATAAAATGGAAGTAAATGGGAAATATAAATAGCCTTCTAGCTTTTTAAAGAAATTAATTATAAATAAACACCTTCTTAAAAAGAAAACTCCAGGCGCAGATAGATTCACAATAAATTCTATGAAGTATGTAAGAAGGATCATTACAGATACATGGTGCTCATAAACGTTGATGCAAATTTCAGGAAAATTGAAAAATGAAGTCCAATGATCTATAAAAGGGTTATACATAACAAAACCAAAAAGGGTTTGTTCTCATAATGTAAGGTAATATCAATATTTGAAAATCAATTGAAAAACAACAAACTTATGCATGTAGAAAACAGATTAGTGGTTGCCAGAGGCAGGGATGGGGCTGAGTGAAATGGGTGAAAGTGGCCAAAAGGTACAAACTTCCAGTTCTAAAATAAATAAGTCCTGGGGATGTAATGTACAGCGTGGTGACTATAGCTAATAATACTGTATTGTGTATTGAAAGTCACTTAGAGAGTAGATCTTAAAAGTTCTCATCACAAGAAAAACATTGTAACTGTGTGGTGATGGATGTTGTAACTAGACTCATAGTGGTGATCATTTCACAACATATACAAATATCAAATCATTTGATTGTACACCTGTAACTAATATAATGGTTTAAATGGTGCATATATCAATAAAAATAAATAAAACGAAAGAGCTGATTTATACGCACACACACAACACACACACACACACACACAAGGGTGTTTCTCAGAACGCTAATTGTAAGCTGCATTCAAAAGTGTTTTATGAGTGAAATAAATTTATACCCATTCTGTTAAGCACATAGAGAAGTTTTTAAGAACACTTGTAATAAAGATGTTTCTAAGATGCTGCTTGCAAGCTGCACTGAGAACAGTGTTATATCAGTGAATGGAAGTTACAACCATTCTGAAATTCATTCAGAGAAGTGTTTGAGAATACTTGTAGTTAAGACATTTCTAAGATGCCTCTTGTGAGATGCGTTGAGAACAGCGCCATACCAGTGAGTGGAAGTCATATCCGTCTGTAATACATGCAAAGAAGTGTTTAAGAGCACTTGAAATAAAGATATTTCTAGGAATGATGAAAACAAACAAAATCAGTCAGTGTAAATAACAACATTAAAATATTAAAGGAGAAAAATAAAAAAATAAACTCTCAAAAACCCAGATTTTTATGTTTAAACAATATGCATTTATGATAAAGCTCTTGGGACACTAGGGATAGAAAAGAATTTCCCTGACTGATTAAAGAGATCCTCTTTAAGAACTCTAGATAAAAGTCATATTGATTTATATAAATGTTGAAATGTACAAAGATTTCCCTCTGACACCAAGAATGAGGCCACAATGCCATCAACCAACATTTATATTTAAATTTTTACTTAAGGTCTTAGCTACTGTAATAAGGCAAGTAAAGAAATACAAGTTATTATACTTGGAAATGAGTTATTAACAGAAGGACAGTGGAAAATCCAGAAGAATCTACAGTTGAACTACTTGAAGTAATAAATTTAGCAAAGCCATTGAGAAGAAATCAGTATATAAAAACCAATTGTTGGGCTTCCCTGGTGGCGCAGTGGTTGAGAGTCTGCCTGCCAATGCAGGGGACACGGGTTCGTGCCCCGGTCCGGGAGGATCCCACATGCCGCGGAGTGGTTGGACCCGTGAGCCATGGCCGCTGAGCCAGCGCGTCCGGGGCCTGTGCTCCGCAACGGGAGAGGCCACAACAGTGAGAGGTCTGCGTACTGCAAAAAAACAAAAAACAAACAAAAAACAATTGTCTATTTACATTTCTATAATGAACAGTTAGAAATGAAATTTAAGAACCCACAGAACTAAAGATGCATGGGGGCATTTTTAATATTTTAGGAATAAATCTAAAGATATGTACGTAGAAATCTATAAACTATCATTGAGAGAAATTTAGGAAGTCCTAAATAAATTGAGAATTATTCCATGATAAAGGAGTAGAAGATGTAGTATTTTAAGGAGGTTAATATATGGAAATTTGATCTATGGATTAATTAGAAGCTCAATCAAAATGAGTCTGTGGGGCTTCCCTGGTTGAGAGTCCGCCTGCCAATGCAGGGGACACGGGTTCGTGCCCCGGCCCTAGAGGATCCCACGTGCCGTGGAGTGGCTGGGCCCGTGAGTCATGGCCACTGGGCCTGCGCGTCTGGAGCCTGTGCTCCGCAGCAGGAGAGACCACAACAGTGAGAGGCCCGCATACCACAAAAAAAAAAAAAAAAAAAAATGAGTCTGTGTGTATAACTTGAAAGGGTCAGAGGAAATGCATATGCAAATGCTAATAACCAAATATAATTAGGCAACCTTGAAGGAAAAAAAAAAGAAGAATTGCTTTTACCAGACATCAAAATGCATTTCAAGGCTAACTGTAATTAAAACAGTGGATACTGGTACAATCATAGAGGGAAAACTGAATAAAACAGAGAGTTCAGAAATAGACCCCCACACAAGGACGTTTAATTCTTAACAAGTGTGGAACTTCAGAGTATTGAAGACAGTTTTTTCCATAAATGGTATTGAGTCAACTGAATAAATAACTTAAAAAAAGAAACTTGATCCCTGTCTCATAATATGCATACAACATTATCTCAAGAGAAATATAGATATGAACCTGAAATATAAAACAATAAAGATTTTAGGAGAAAGCTAACATTATCCCAAAAATAACAACAAGAGTCTTGATTTCTTGTTTTAAACACGAACATGAGATTCTCATATGCAGGGTTGAACTACTGTAGTATTATTAATCTATCCTCACATACTAGGTAGAGATGAGCTATTATTTTTCTACTGTAGTATTCTGCTTGCGCTGCTGCAGAAAAATACTGCAGATTGCTTAAACAGCAGACACTGTCTCACAGTTCTGGAAGCTGGGAACTCGAAGAAAAGATGCTGATTGCTTTGGTTTCTGGTGAAACCCTCATCCTGGCTTGCAGACAGCTGTTTTGGTGCTGTCTTCACATGGCAAACAGAGAGACAGTGAGCTGTCTTGTGTCTTCTCTTAAAGGACATTAATCCTATTGGATCAGGACCCGCCCTATGACTTCATTTAACCCTAATTACCTCCTTACAGATCCTATCTTCAAATATAGTGACACTACATCTATACTCATTAAAGATATTATCCTGTAATTTTCTTATTTTGGGTAGAATCTTTGTCTGGTTTTGGTATCAGGGTGATGGTGGCTTCATAGAGTGACTTTGGGAATATTCCCTCCTCTTCAATCTTTTGGAGTAGTTTGAGAAAGATAGATATAAGCTCTTTTTGTATGTTTTGTAGAAATCCCCAGTCAAGCCATAGGGTTCTGGACTTTTGTTTGCAGGGAGGTGGTTGTTGTTTTTTCCTGTGGTGTTTGCATAAGCTGTTAGATACATTTATTTTCAATATGCATCTTTTGTTATCTGACTTAGTAGTTATTTCTTTAGACATGAGTAATGCATAACACTAAATAGATAATAAACTATAATATAGTTGGTATCTGTGTTTCATTCCAGTTTACCTGGTATAGTCTATACATAGTCAGAGTTCAATAAACATTTTTTTTAACATAGATGCAAGGAGAGCATCAATCAAAAGTCCATCAGAGAACAGAGAGACATGCTAAATCACCCATTGTGAGAAGAATAACCACTGGGAATTGGAATATCAGCTTTACCTCTAAGCAGGTTTAGGCTGTAAAGAAGCACTTTCTTATATATGAGACACTCAAGGGTACTCTCATTGAGGGATTATGTGTGGGAAAATCTGCCTTCCTGCAAAGGTCTCAAATGAGGAAATCTGTTTCTTTACCTGCTCATTGAAAACAATAATAGAATCCTCTGAGAATTTATAATCATTGGACTGATTATTCTTGCTGATTCTGCTGGTGTATTTTCTTGGAAGAAAAAATTCCCAGCCCCCAAAATTACTGTGATTAAAAGTTGGTATTTTCCTTTGGTGCCTGGAAGATACAAATAAAAATTTGTTCCAGATTCATTGTCCTTTATCCATTCCCCTCAGCATTACCAGAGGTTTAATTTAGCCAAATATGAGCCAGCACTCAGGTCATCAGAAACATAGAGATAAGGCAGATCTTCTGTAATGACTTTAATAAAGTTTTTTTTTGAATTTTTTATTGAGGTATAGTTGCATTACAATGATGTGTTAGTTTCTACTGTACAGAGAAGTGGAGCTCCCTGTGCTACACAGTAGGATCTTATTAGTTACCCACCTTATACATATTAGTGTATATATGTCTATTCCAATCTCCCCATTCATCACACACACCTCCACCACTTTTCCCCCTTGGTGTCCATACGTTTGTTCTCTACATCTGTGTCTCTATTTCTGCCTTGCAAACTGGTTCATCTGTACCATTTTTCTAGATTCCACATATATGCGTTAATATACGATATTTGTTTTTCTCTTTCTGACTTACTTCACTCTGTATGACAGTCTCTAGATCCATCCATGTCTCTACAAATGACCCAATTTCGTTCCTTTTTATGGCTGAGTAATATTCCATTGTATATATGTGCCACATCTTCTTTATCCATTTGTCTGTCGATGGGCATTTAGGTTGCTTCCATGACCTGGCTATTGTAAATAGTGCTGCAAAGAACATTGGTGTGCATGTGTCTTTTTTTCCTAAAGAAAAAGTTTATTCTCTCTTCCTCTCTGCAGGTGTCTTTTTGAATTATGGTTTTCTCTGGGTATACACCCAGTAGTGGGATTGTTGGGTCATATGGTAGTCCTATTTTTAGTTTTTTCAGGACCCATACTGTTCTCCATAGTGGCTGTACAATTTACATTCTCACCAACAGGGCAAGCTGGTTCCCTTTTCTCCACACCCTCTCCAGAATTTATTGTTTGTAGATTTTCTGATGATGCCCATTCTAACCGGTGTGAGGGGATAACTCATGGTAGTTTTGATTAGCATTTCGCTAATAATTAGTGATGTTGAGCATCTTTTCATCTGCCTCTTGGCCATCTGTATGACTTCTTTGGAGAAATGTCTAGTCAGGTCTTCTGCCCATTTTTGGATTAGGCTGTTTTTGTTTTTGATATTGAGCT